>NC_084613.1:57886282-58186282 GCF_033978795.1 Nerophis ophidion
ATGTATTGTGAGATTTTGGCCAAAAACCTCTTTCCCTCATTCAGATCATTGAAGATGAGTTGTGGCTGGATCTTCCAACATGACAATTACCCAAAGCACACAGCTAGGAAAACCAAGAAGTGGCTTTGTAAGAACCATATCAAGGTTCTGGAGTGGCCTAGCCAGTCTCCAGACCTAAATCCAATTTAAAATCTTTGGATGGAGCTGAAAGTCTGTGTTGCTCAGCGACAGCCCAGAAACCTGACTGATCTAGAGAAGATCTGTGTGGAGGAGTGGGCCAAAATCCCTCCTGCAGTCTGTGCAAACCTGGTGAAGAACTACAGGAAGCGTTTGACCTCTGTAATTGCAAGCAAAGGCTACTCTACCAAATATTAATGTTGGTGTTCAAATACTTATTTTCAGCTGTATCACACGAATAGATTGTTAAAAAAAAATCATAGATTGTGATTTCTGGATTTTTCTTTTTAGGTTATCTCTCATACAGTGGACATGCACCTACCGTGAAAATTTCAGAGCCCTCCATGATTTCTAAGTGGGACAAATTGCAATATAGCAGGGTATTAAAATACTTATTTTCTTCACTGTATATATATATATATATATATATATATATATATATTTTTATTCCCCTCGAGTTATGTGTATTAAGATTTACCGGGTTAAAAAGTCAACATTTTTTTTTTCCTTCTTTGAGTCTGATAATCCCTCCATGTTAATCCCTGTCCAAATGCACAAATGTGGCAGATTTTCTTGGAAGAGCAAGTGTTTGTCGCAGATTATTCGACTAGTTTTATCATCATGGATTTACAGCACTTATATTTTTAGTGTACTCTCTGATGTCATCCAATGACTTGCTTGGACACGTTTTTTTTTCTTTGCTGGTGTTATTTGAAGAAGTGCAGTTGTGCACCACTACAAAATATACCTACGATAAAAAACATAATATGAATATTCTCATATTGCTGTTTTGTCTGTAAACAATAATTTGTTTCAAGCAGCTTCTAAGCATAAAGACAATGTTGGAAATGATAACGTTTGTCAGTAGTTGAGTGTCCAGACAGTGCACACTTGCGCTCTCCAATATAACAGCAGGAGTCTTGTGCGTCCATTCTTTCCTGTGCCCCTTTCCCCTTAGAAGCTACCTCCTGGACTGGAGACAATTTGATTATTGTGTGGTCTCTCCTTTCCTGCTGATTTTTGGAGAATAGTGATGTTGTGTGGATATGGAGGGGAGTGGGAGACAGGATATTGCATAAGCTTCATTGACTGACTGTTTAGTTTAGTGAGTCAGCTGGATTGGCCTCACTTCCCTGATCCTACTGCATCATTTTTAATTGATTGCCAGTGTTCATTTTTAGTCACAGTAGATATTCTCCTCTAATAGAAGCGTATTTATGCTTCAGTAAAGGAATTAACATTTCCCTGTTTAGATAGGAATCAATAAAGTACTATCTATCTATCTATCTATCTATCTACTTACTAGGGTTTGTTTTGCATCCATCTATGATATTCAACTCAATAGTTTTGGAAACCACATTTAATTACCACATTAAATGTTTGCTATTGAGGTTAAAATGTAAATGCAAGGATCTGATGTGTTTATAGTGGTCCGAGTTCCTCTAAACAACAAGAGCACCCCTGTGTTTTTAGTCATTTGCAGCTAAAATGTTTGTCTCCCAAGTTTTGAACTGAACTTGGGGGCCGGTATGGTGTCATTCCAGGGACATCAGTTGAATAGTACTGATCTCAGCTTTCACTGTGTTAAAATTAGTTTTACACACACAGTTTGACAAGTGTACTTCATGCTGCTTTGTATTTTTCACTTAGCTTTTTTTTTCCCTCGCAGAAAATGCTGCTCAAAAAACACTGTGGAGGGAAAACACGGACCATAAAGATTCGGGTAAGTTTAACACCTAATTCTCTCATAACAAATATGAGTACTAGTGGGTACATTTAGTATTTCCAATACATTCATTCATCAAATAGATTTGGATCTACCTGTTCACCCTCGCTCTTAAATGCATAACGCACCTGGTCTACCAGGAAATAAGAAAACACAGGAGGAATTAGTGTTGCCAACTTGCCGTGTAATCAGACCCCTCTAGATAAATTTTTTCAAAGTGAGATAGAGACTTTTGCAGAGACTGAAATGAGAGCACATACAGTCGTGGTCAAAAGTTTCCATAGATTTTTAACGAACAAAATGTCATTGCTGTCTTGAGTTTCCAATAATTTCTACAACTCTTATTTATTTGTGATAGAGTGATTGGAACACATACTTGTTGGTCACGAAAAAACATTCATGAATTTTGATTCTTTTATGAATTTATTATGGGTCTACTGAAAATGTGACCAAATCTGCTAGGTCAAAACTATACATACAGCAATCTTAATATTTAGTTACATGTCCCTTGGCAAGTTTCACTGCAATAAGGCGCTTTTGGTGGCCATCCACAAGCTTCTGGTTGAATTTTTGACCACTCCTCTTGACAAAATTGGTGCAGTTTGTGAACAAACAGCTCAATTTTTGTTTCATCTGACCACAGAACGTCCCTCCAGAAGGTCTCATCTTTGTCCATGTGATGTCAGGTGAAACAAAAATTGAGCTGTTTGGCCACAATACTCAGCAATATGTTTGGAGGAGAAAAGGTGAGGCCTTTAATCCAAGGAACACCATGCCTCCTGTCAAGCATGGTAGTGGTAGTGTTATGCTCTCGGTCTAATTTTGCTGCCAATAGAACTGGTGCTTTACAGAGCGTAAATGGGACAATGAAAAATAAGGATTACCTCCAAATTCTTCAGAACAACCTAGAATCATCAGCCTGGAGGTTGGGTCTTGGGCGCAGTTGAGTGTTTCAACAGGACAATGACCCCAAACACTTGTCAAAAGTGGTAAAGGAATGGCTAAATCAGGCTACAATTAAGGTTTTAGAATGGCCTTCCCAAAGTCCTGACTTAAACGTGTGGATAATGCTGAAGAAACAACTCCATGTCAGAAAACCAACACATTTAGCTGAACTGCACCAATTTTGTCAAGAGGATTCCTAGTGCCACCACTGCCACAAATCAATTGTAGTCACGTGGGAAACACTAAAATGTGATGGTAGCCATTAGGGTAAGTTTTTACGCAAGTGTTATTCATTGTAATCCACGCACATTTTCACATAAACACATTACTTATATGAGCAAATATATGGTGCAGTCCAGATCAGGGGTGTCCATTACTACAGTGATAGGGTTGCAAGATTCAATGGCCACCATGAATAGTCCAGCCTGTCTTGTCGCCAGTATCTTTGATGTCAGTCCAACTGCATACAGGGACAGCATCTGGCAGGAGGGTTTGTTCTCATGCCCTGTTAGCAACAGCCAAATTTGCAGATTTGATAGCACTGATAGATTTCTCATGTAAACGGCACCAATCCTAACTCAATTTTGCAGTCATACATAAAAAGAAATGTGACATTTTCCTGTTTGGTCTTGTTTAGTGATTCAGTCATACTCATACTTCTCTGTGTGAAATGGATTTGTGTTTACAAAGGTATTTTCTCAAAATAGTCATCTTCCAAAGAAGTATTGCTCTTAACACAACCTCTGCTATTCATCATCCACCCACTGCAGTAACAATCATTTTGGGGTTAGGTACAGTAGGTTTCCAGTTTAGTGCATGGGAGAAGTCTGTCTAGTTAATACTTGGCACAGAGAGGCCCACTCCAGAAGGATGCACAGTGTGTTGATAGGAGTGACGTCATTATCACCCAGTGTGGGATTGTGTCAATAGAACCTCATCACACACTTGTTTATGTACACGCGCATGCACCAACTGTAACAGCATCTCTAGTCCCACATATAGAAGCGTGAAGCATGCACAATCTGGAAAAATCTGTATTAAAAACATCTACAAAAGAGGAAAGGAGACTGGTGATGAGACATAGAGCTGAGGAGGAAAAAGAAGAGGGGTTTGCAGGTCCCCTGTGGTGTATTACAAGGGATGAAGTCATATTCCATTTATAGTCTGGCAAGTGCTGTTGAAAGGTCTGTATTGCTGAGACAAATAACAAATCTTAAGGGAAATGGGAAAGTGACAAGCGCCACAAACATGTTGACCCACAATAGGCTCTCAATCCTTTATACTGTAGTCTTCATTTAACAATCTGATAATCACACAATGTCGCTAAAGCGGCAACGTGAAATAAGAGTTATATATAAGAGTAACTTCAATAACCTCAATCTAAATCACAAAGACCCAACACATTACACTAAATAAGTTCAACATGCAGAATGTGTGATTTTAAAACTATATGGGAATGCTCCCGTCAATTCCATAATAGGAGTTGATAGACAAAAAGCAGTAGGGCTGTGAATCAACTAACAATTTGATTCAATTACATTTCTTGGGGTGAGTATTCGATTCAGAATCAATTCATGATTCTAGATTTAAACTAATTCTCGCAATATATTTGGTACGAAAAATGATAAAACCGTTTCAAAATAGGTAACGGGTTACAAAAGCTCATATTGGCTGCTCACACAACCACAAATATGGCCTAAAAACAGATTGAAAAAATTAATTATTTAAGATAAAAATCATTTTAAACAAATTAAAATTGGTAATTGATTTAGATAAGAATAGCAATTCAGATGTGAATAGCTTTTTTTGAGAAACCCTACAGAGTAGCCAGGAAAGACCTAATGATGTAATCTACTGACATAAATACAATTGTACATCAATTTGGTGCTCAATTGTTTTAATGGCCAAGCTATATAGCCCATGCTTGATCCCCTCAATACCCACCATTTAAAAATGTAAGTAACATGCCTTTTAAAAAGAAAGTTTGAGATACAAAATATTTTTGGGACAAAAAATAGAATAAAATATACTACAAACAACTACAGTAGTTTTATAAAATCGTGTTGGATCCGCTTCGGAATGGACTCTCGCGGCTGTGTTGGATCCATTATGGATTGAACTTTCACAGTATCATGTTAGACCCGCTCGACATCCATTGCTTTCGTCCTCTCCAAGGTTCTCATAGTCATCATTGTCACCGAAGTCCCACTGGGTGTGAGTTTTCCTTGCCCTTATATGGGCCTACCGAGGATGTCGTAGTGGTTTGTGTTGTGGTTTGTGCAGCCCTTTGAGACACTAGTGATTTAGGGCTATATAAGTAAACATTGATTGATTGATTGATGATTGATAATAATAATGTTACTCTACTTATGTCAGGGAGTGGACTTCTACAGGTGTCTCACCTCGGGCTGCGCGCCAGTCGTGCATCTAAAGGAATTCTTATTGTTGTTTATGTTGTACACAGACACATTTGAGGTATGGACCTGAGTTCAGACTTTACCGTAATATACCGTATTTTTCGGATTATAAGTCGCAGTTTTTTTCATAGTTTGGCCGGGGGTGCGACATATACTCCGGAGTGACTTATAGGTGAAAATATTAACACATTACCGTAAAATATTAAATGCTATTATTTATCTCATTCGCGGAAGAGACGAAGAAAATGTCAGCAATCGTCACACAAACGTCAGCAATTGTCACACACACGTCAACCAATAAGAATTTGGCAGGGGAGGGTCATGGCAGAAGTGCATTGTGGGTCATGGGATGCTAACTGCTATATGCTACTGCTGTAGCTATTAAAATGGATCATTTCAACGTTGGCGATAACTTATAAAAACTTAGAAGGGCTGTACAAAAATGGTACCGTAAAGGAAATCATGTACTGCATAGTGAGGTAGTGAAATATGCAGCAGAAACGACAAGAGGAAGCAGCACATACCTTTGGAGTTGGCAGAGTTGTTTAAAAGCGATATCGAGGAAGAAGATTTCATGGGATTTATCGATTAGGAGTGAGAGTTTGGTAAACGTATAGCATGTTCTATATGTTATAGTTATTTGAATGACTCTTACAATAATATGTTAGGTTAACATACCACGCACGTTCTCAGTTGGTTATTTATGCGTCATGTAACGTACACTTATTCAGCCTGTTGTTCACTATTCTTTATTTATTTTAAATTGCCTTTCTAATGTCTATTCTTGGTTTTGGATTTTATCAAATTAATTTCCCCCCAAAATGCGACATCTACTTCAGTGCGACGTATATATATTTTTTTCCTTCTTTATTATGCATTTTCGGCCGGTGCGACGTATACTCTGGAGCGATTTATAATCCGAAAAATATGGTATATGTATGTCGGTGTACCAACAACACTGCGCGATCGTCCAGTTTGTAGTGTCAGTAAACAGAAGAAACATTGTCTAGGAAACTTTTCCATGTTTTCATTTATAAATGTTCATCGTTTACAGGTTTGGTGTCCTGTTTGTCATTCGCGCTCTGCGGATACAAGGCAACATCTTGTATCTTAAAATAACTTAAGTTGTGTTACTCGTAAATTGAGGTACCACTGTGCAAAAAAAACAAATCAAATAATATTGTAGTAATTACTAGGTGTGTCCTGATGCAACTTTTTCACTTCTCACAAGATACCATTATTAGAGCCTTGAGTATTGGGTGATAGCAATATTAATTCCATACAATAGCAGTATGAATCATAGTACCTATTTTTCTTTATCGTGTAGTGAGGAATGTTGGAAAAGGCTCAAATAAGTGAAATGACTCCGAGAACAAGAGCAGTTATGAAAAACACTAACCTATTTCTTATCAACTGTCTGGAATTATGCTGTCTTTACGTTGAGGTGCAGTGGTAATGTTTTTTTTTTTTTGCAAGCCCTAGTGGCCACAATAATTTATTATGTAAGATAATGATGCAGATAGATACTTTATTCATCTCCAAGATAAATTCACATTTGTAGCTGCTTTAGAAGATTAGGCTTGCAAGGTTTTGAAAAAAAAAAAAAAAAGGTACTAGTAATGACAAAAGCTTAAAATACACCTATGACAGCCAGGCACTGTAAAAATCAACTGAGCATCATAAGAAAAATTGAAATACAAGACAAGATAAGATAAACACTTGCGGTATCATTGTGCAAAATAATTTAATGATGCGGACACGATTGGTACTGAATACTTTCTAAAATGCTTCTTTCTTTGAGACTGAAACTGTAAGTAATATGCAACTAAAATAATGTGATACTTGTTCATATTGACAAATGTTGTGTTTAGACTTTCATTATAGTTCAATTAGTAACTCATATACATATGTCTAACTTGTGTACAATTGTGCGCTCAACTGTTGTTTTGCTACTAGCTCCACGTAGCCTATAACCTTCAATGTCTACCTTTTTGTTAATGACTCAAGTTCACTACAATAACAGAAAAGACCAACCCTGTGTACCTTTTAGATGTTAACTGGCTGTCCAGCTGTGCATAAGTAAACACACGGCAGGACTGATTGTATCGCAGCACTTATACAGAGTTTTTAGATGCAAACTGATATATTCCGATACTTGTTTTTTGTATCAGACCAATATCTCATTTCAATATTGGATCTGGACACCTTTAAATTACAAAATAACTATTATAGTGCACCACATTTGTTTTAGCTATGGTAAAACTCAGATATTTACTGTTCTCTTTTTCACCAGTGACATCTGTGGGCACACTTTAATGAATTGTCTTGAAAGGAGAACACATGGGCCGATGAGCTATTTTGAAGCATGGGTTAACTCTTTTAACTGTTTGTACAGTTGCAGTTTGCTTCCTTTATTACTTCCCTTTTTTGGCCCTCATCCAGAAGAGACAGGGGATCAGGATGGGGCCCCTAACTTCAAGCATGGGAGCTTTTCCGAGTATGAGGAGGTTGACCATGGGGGGCGGCATGTAACGTGGAAACAGGAGGGAAACTACTGTGGCTTTTGTGTGCGCTGAGGCCGCCCTGTCCTCGTGGAGGTAAAGAGATGAAGTGATGAGAGTTTCTCAGGCTGCAAGATGCCCACAGTGATAGCGTGCAGTTGCATGCACGGTAGAAAAATGTTGTGTTGGTGACGTTTGATGTGAGAAATCTTGCAAGTATGAGAAAGTTGAGAGAATTTAACTGTTCTGAAGGGCTGTTTCAGTGGAAGTGTTGCCATGTCAGTGGCTCGGTAAATGCTGAATTCTTAAAGAGAATGTTTGAAGTCATAGCAACACTTATAGCCTTATTTGGACTGTTTAAACAAACCAAATTGCATACATAGATTTTACAGGGAGTAATACATCTGTGCTTTGATGTATGTCTGATGCTCACGAACTGTAATAGCAAACATTTACACCAGCGTTCTTCAAACGGTCTACAGACCAAATCCAGCCTGACAAAACCTTTTATTTGACCTGCCAAACATCACCCACACAATGAAACCAGACACTTGTAGTGAACACTGCTCATTGCTGGGTGAAATACATTGTGAGTGCCTGGATATTTTAATACAGGGATATTCAACTAAATTGTTTAATTTCCAGGGGGGGCCGGACTTATTCTTTCCTTTTTGTCTTTTTTTTGTATATTCCTGAAAACCAGCGTCTTCTACAGCGGACATTTGATTCTGGTCTATTTATTTTGTCGGAATTACAGGAGCGCTGTGCTGTTTTTAAGGACCTACAGCAAAAAAGTTAGTCAAAGATCATCTCTATGACAGCACTCCAGTGTTTTTAAGAATTAGTTGCAAAACTGTGAGTCTTTCACAGGTTGGTTTAACTAACTTGCTGGCCACTAGTTGAATAGCCCAAATGATAAAAAAGAGAGGACCTAAAGTAAAACCTTGAGGAACACTACAAGTATATCTAAATAAGTTGAACAAATGACTAGTGACTGCATTTGAAGTAAAAAAAAAAGCTCCAGGAACATCTTAGTAAAAAAATCATATTACAAAAGAAAATGTACTTCCAAAAAGGAGAGGAATAGGTGCCTTGAGAATGTAATTCACAAGTTTGGCCTCAAGTGTTCTGTTTGATAGCTAGTAGGGATGTAACAGTATTAAACTTTACAAATGCCATAGTGTGTAAAATGAAGTGGCAAGAATGTTTAGAATAAAAATACTTATTGTAATTGAACACACACATATAATACTATAATTTTGTAATTATAATACAAACATATTTTAGACGAAGTGGCTGGAGATAGGGAAGTCTGGGCTTCCCTGCTTAGGCTGCTGCCCCCGCGACCCGACCTCGGATAAGCGGAAGATGATGGATGGATGGATGGATATTTTAAGTCAAAATAATTGCGTCCACTGTTTTAAGCAAATATGAAAAAAACAAAAAAACAAAAAAAAAAACACTTAAAGCAGCCATATGTAGGAATCTGGCCAGAAATGGGACTGCAATCACGGTCAAAATTCTGTAGTCCCCCCCCCCTCTCCCGGACTGAGGTTGCCAGATACGCAGCCAAATCCGGCTCGATCGACTGGGTTACTCCAAGGAATTTCTAACTTCCACTGCCTCTTACTTGGGGTTAAGGTGCTGGGACCATAGACAAGCGTTTTGTCAATAACAAATCTCCAACCAATTTTCAAGAACAAGTACGTCCTGCACAACAAATGGCAATGATATGGTTATTGTCAGTACTATCAGAAAAAAAAAGACTAAAACAAACTACAACTAAGGCTAGCAATGGTTAAACTGGTGAAAAAGGGTAGAGCATCCTTAGCAGCCTAATGTATGCCCAAAACTAAGGAGATTTTTTTACCAAGGTATCCCTATAGGCTACTGTTTCAGACTGCCATATAACTTGGTACATATAATCCACAATACGCAAACACGAACAAGGAATTATTTTATAATGTGATTTGGCTGTCTCCATACATTTTACATTGCCATGATAACAGCCGAGCTAATGTTGGAACTATACTTGATATATCGTGGGTTTGTCTCTGTGCGATGTGGAAAATGACTTTTGTGAGTATTCGAGTATACGTTCTCATGCAGTTGCTTTTAGCTGCGGGCATTACACTACAGGCTTTTCTCACTCTTTCTTGTCCCTCCTTCGCACAGAGAGATAAAATAAGCGCACCTTCTTACATATGTCACATACTGTTGCGCATGCAACGTCATATGCCCTCTCTGAGCAGAGAGGTAGCAGCGTAGGTAACGTTAGCTGTGGTAGGTGGTGTAAGCTGAGCGGTGCGAGTGGTAATACAAGAGAGAGAAGGTGCGAATCTGGTAACAAATGGAGAGCAGAGAATTAAATCCCAAGAATAACAGCACACGGTCCATCATCTGGCGGTGGTTTGGCTTCAAGCGGAAAGATGTTGAACAGACAGCCATAATATGTCATGTATGCGTTGCTACAAAAAGTAGCAGCACTACTATTTTGTACCATCATTCGAAAAGTCACCCGCTAGAGAATAAGAAGTACTTGAAACTCCTCATGTCAACATCTCCGGCCGGTGCCTCACCCAACAAAATGCCGAAGCAACCAGCCTGGCGTCTTCCATTTCCAGATCAATACCGTATGAAAAAATAGTCAAAAACAGGAGATAATGTCCGTAGTAACCTACCACTTACCGAAGGACATACACAGTTTGATTTCCTATTATGCAGCTAATTTTTATTTTACAGTTTATGAAATATCTTGTGTGACATCATGCACAAAAGTGCACTTTATTTGGTTAAAAATATTGTAGTGGCATTCTGTACAAAATATCGAGATATATATCGTGTATCGTGACATGGCCTAAAAATGTTGATATATTAATATAAGGCCATATCCCCCAGCCTTAGTTGGAACCCATTTCCTCAGTGTATCAGCATATTGAGAACGTAATAGGCACTGAAACTACCAATATCCACATAGGTTTTATTTGTCGAAAATAAAGTTTGCCCCGTCAGTTGGATGACACACCAACATACAGGCTAACGGGCATATTTTTCCCCCGTTAGTCTGTATGTCGATGTGCCATTGGCCGGGCGAGCATGCTAAGCATTTGTTGCACAAACATACTAGCTTTGTTATACAAGATCATAGACTGTATTTGACAATATGGTTTACATATCAAATGTCCCATTTCCATTCATTACAAGTAATAAGAAAACGTAAATGCCTTATTACATATCAAGGAGGAAATCAGCAAGTTTGGCGTCCAATGAAAAAATCTTCTCCACCTTCAGTCGTCTCAATCTTTCAAAGGCATCCCCGATACAAATCCTTGTTTTGTTCCTGGCTTTGTCATGAATAAGTTAAGAATCGTAATGACACCTTTTCGATTTACTAAGGTCTGACATGTTTATTAATTTTACCAGTGGCAGTAGCTCGACGAAGATGCGTAACTGGAAACCTTGATGTAACGCACGCACAGACTTTCTGTTTGGTCAAACGCTGGAGGGCGGGGCCTAGAAGTGAAAATAACTGTAAATCTAATTTAGAAATGAGAATATCACGTTATAGAGGTATTCGAAAAAAAAACATGATTTATTCATGCTTTTTGACATATCAGGGCCATTTAATGATGACTTGACGTGAAATTCTTACATATGGCTCCTTTAACAGTTGTCTTTTAAAGTGACTGAGTAAACATCCAGTGTAAAACAATAATATTCGCTTTAGTGTCTTTCAACTTGTACTTTCTGACAAGCAAAGTCCTCCACAGTGGACATGTTTATATCAGTTTGGAAAATTCTGTTTCTCAGAAAATCTATCTAACAATTTACCGTTTAATAATGTATATACCTCACGAACTGATGTTTGGCTTTGCTGGCTTCAAATATATTTTTTGGATGACAGTTAATGAGTTGTCCCCCGACTGGCTGTTTCACCAGTTCAATAGCTCTGGCTTAAGGGGTGATAATGTTTGATCCGAACATGCGTACCAAGCTTCAAATCCCTGTCAGGGTGAATGTTAACATGTATCGTTATTATTTTAATTAAAAATATAATTAATATTTACAATATGTTATTAGTTGTATTTGTATAGTACTTTTAACAATATTGAACCTTGCTGTCTGCTGAGCAATATTCTGGCCTTTGGGGAGAAAAAGTAATTGAGGGCTCCTGAGTGAGTCTATCTTATGGAAAATGTTTCGGAAACACACTTGAGATCCAAGTCCGCCTCACGCAATCGACCCCTCTGCCGGCTCTGGAGAAAGTCCTGCCAGATTCAACAAAGTCATTTCCTGTCGGTAGGAGAATGACCAGAGCTAATTTTAGAGCGGGGTTGACACAGCCACAAAGAGCATTTCCTGCTATCAGTCATTTATCGCACTGAACCTGCAGTGTCAATGAAAAATAATCATAGTGAAACATCTCGTTGGGATGGATTCTTGTAAACTCTGCCTATGTTTTCAATTGTCTGTGACACTGTTTCCACTGCACAACACAGCTCTGTGTTTTTAAAGTAATAACGTTCTGTGATCATATAGTTCTTCCATACTTTGGACATTGAAGAATAACTAAATATGCGGGACAAACGGTAGAAAATATACAGATGGATGGTTATGAAGTATAACATTCTAATATTGTTTTATAATGCAATTTTTTTTTTTTAATCAAAGCCTGACTTTAGTTGTAGTGTACTCATGCAAACCACATCTTGAAGTGTCACACTTATTTTTATTGAGGGCCACAATAATGGCTACCCTCAGAGGGTAACAGTGAAGTGAATATATATATTTATTAGGGGTGTAACGGTACACAAACATTTTGGTTCGGTACGTACCTCGGTTTAGAGGTCACGGTTCGGTTCATTTTCGGTACAGTAAGAAAACAAACAAATATAATTTTTTGGCTTTATCCTCTTAACATTGGGAACACTATAATAATTCTGCCCACGTTAATCCACATTAAACTGCCTCAAGTTGTTTCTTTGATTAAATAAAATGACAAAACCTTTCTTCTACATATAAAAAGTGCAACATTAAACAAGTTTCAAGTCAACTCATCATGCTTGATTTATTACAGCATTTGGGAATCCTGTAGTTGTTTTTTATTATGTAAATGTTATATTTTTGTCAACATGTGATAGCAGGGACCCTGCCAATCAAAACTAGGCTGCTACATTACTAATAATTAATGTAACTAAAGCTGAAAAAAATAGTACAACAGCAATAGGAGAGACTATTTATCCCTGAAATCTATGGAGTTCATGTTAGTTCATGTGAAAAAACAGACAGACAGGGCTTTGCTGCCCCTAACACACGCACACACATGCACACACGCACGCACACGCGCACACACACGCACGCACGCACCGCAAAATGAGCTAACGTAACGCTAAAAGCTAATTAGCCTTTACATCACCTCAAGCCAGAACTGTGAACTGCAGTTTAAGTTTCTAAAATGTCAACGGGCTCATACTGATGTTTGTAATAGTTGTGACTGGAAAGGGTTTTTTTATAATTTGGTGAGTGTACGATGTCTGCTGTTAAACACATGTCTGCTCGACAATGAAGCATTTACAACATGCGTTCTGAATACGCACTGCTGATTGGCTTTGTATGTAACCAATCAGATGGTTGTGTGGGCTGGACAATGCTGGGTGCTCACTGCTCAGACAGAGGCAGAGAGTAGAGCAGCTTGTTAAGACTTTAGAATACAAACTCGTTCGATACACCCTCGTACTGAACCGAAACCCCTGTACCGAAACGGTTCAATACAAATACACGTACCGTTACACCCCTAATATATATATATATATATATATATATATATATATATATACTTTATAAACCCATAATAACCTTATTACATAATTGCCTATTAATTTGATTATAATCGATTGATGGATAACTTGCCTTGAAATTAAAAGTAGGTGACAAAGAGTTAAGTTACCAACCAAAAACTGCTTTGAATATGTTGTCGCATGATCAAATAATGTTTTGAGAATATGCAATTGTATACAGTATATGTTTTCCGTCAAATTTGAAAGAACAAATACATCTAGCCAGAAAAGGTGCTTTATTGATGATTATTTCCAGGCTTCCGTGGACCACATCTGACCCACAGACCCTAAGTTTTACACCTGTGGTTTAAACTAATAGTTCTTGATGTTAGAAGTGAATATATATATATGTGTTACTTTTTCCTAAAATATAGCATTTAGTCAAATTTAGTGCACATTAACAGCACAACTTGCATAAATTTTGAGTGGATTTGGCTGACATTTTGTGTCTAGCGTTGGCATGATAGATACTTGATGATTGGTGGACCACGGACATGACATAACAATTAAAAGTTTTAAAAAGCTAATTTCGAATTGATAAACTTTTGGTCATAGTCTGGATTACATTTTGAACTTGGACTTGACCGTCGGTTGTGCCGGGTATCGATTCATGGAAAATTAAATCGTGTCATATTTTGATACCTTCCGTTTGCAGACTTAACACTTGGCAAGGGAACAATCATTTAAGCAGCACTCAAAAAGGACCCATCCAATTATGCTGGGTAGTAGGTTAGGTAAAGTAACAATGTTACAGTTTTCAATGCCTGATAAAAAATTTTCAAACGTAAAATAAGACTACACTTTTCCAGAATGCACTGGCTTGATGCTAATTTACATTGGATTTGCCATATGCAGACTACAGATTAGCATAAGTGATTTTACAACTTTTGTAATGAAACTACAACTAAGATGCACATTACAATCAAACAGGAAAAAGGAGGTGTACACCCTGGACAACAATATAATAATTAAAGATGCATAAATATGTTTATAATTGAAGCGTAGTTCCTGAGTCATAATTAAATCGTGAGGTGCCTAAAGATTTCCACCTCTGTTTTAAACACTTTTTAGGGCTCAGCAATATACCGGATGCAACTAAATTGCAAAGACTACTTCCTATTATGGCAACACACTGTAGTCTATATACACTACTGCTCTTTAATGTCTCTGAATTGCAACTGAGAAAGGTAATACGAAAAAATATATAACGGGACAGCACAGTTATGATAAGCACTTATTTAGATTTTATTTAATAATTATTATTAATTATACACACAAAAGTACCGACAATTGGTACCGTCAACAACAGGTATTCGATTCCCAGGTACCAGTAATCTGTACCGTATTGGTTCAAATGTGAATGGTAAACATGTTTAGGCTTGACACTTAAAATCAGTAGAGACAGGAACTTCAAAAGTTGTCTTCATGAAATGTGGAAATAAAATAAAGATTTTCACAGCTCTCGCATGTGAACACTTCTCATCTCTCCGTCCTCAGACTCTGACTGGCAGTCGCGCTCCACCCAGGTACACATACGACCCCTCCATCTTCGCCTTCCGGTCTTTGAGCACAGTGCCCCTGTCTGAGGATCCTCCCTGCTGATGAAGAAACTGCTCGTTGAAAACGTCCCTTCTCTCCAAAAGAAAGACTGTTCTAAAACAGACCGGTCTAACTATTGCACACTCAGGTATTCCCACCCTGTATCGATGTCACTTTGATGATTACTCTTGAGGGAATAATATGGCCTAACATTTCTAAAGGATATTTCAGGTTTGTATGCATACAGCTGTACCTGACTAAACCCTGGTATTGGTAAAGAACGGCACATGGCTTATGTCGCACAACAAATCACATTCATTTAGCTTTGGATGGGCTCAAGGGGAACGCTGCATGGACGACAATCAAATGGTTTCCAAAGTAATGTACAAACATGGTCACCCAATATCTTAATCATGTTTTGATGATGACATCATATTTGCTTGCCTGGAAAACGTGTTAGTCATTGAATATGCAGGTGACGGTGAACTATACCAACACATATGACTAGTTACACCTAGTTGACCATTGATGTGTTTCTCAGCAAATATGTCACTAGTGTTAGTCCCCGTCAAGTATTTGTTGCCTCTTCCCTGCATGAATTCCACTGTGTTGCAGAAAGAGCCGGAAAGAGCGAGAAGGAATGAGTACAATAGTTTGCTGCACTTTTGGCAAGTGTAACGGGTGTGCTGTGTTATGCATAGCCTACTTGTAGTGTGCCATTTTTTTTTTTTATTGTACCTCATCACTTTTTAGGTAGAAGAGGACCATTGGTAAGACGTAAAAAATAGCCCAGTGTTTTCTAGACATGCCTTTCAATAACATTCCTGTTGTGTCGTATGGAATCGGAGAGTTGCCAGCTGATCGTTGGATCAGACATGCAATGTGGCCATCATAACGACCATTTTCGCCGAAGTGAATGTAAAATTGTGACAAGTTTCTGTTCCTTGTTACACTAAATGGATCAATAAATGCCCTGTGGCCTCTTGTTCTAGAGTGGTTCTTATTTGGAGCAACTTTTAGTTGAGTGCAATGGTCCCCAATCTCGCCCCGCCGAGTTGTTTCATTAAAGGGGAACATCATCACAATTTCAAAAGGGTTGAAATCAATAAAAATCAGTTCCCAGTGGCTTATTTTATTTTTTGAATTTTTTTTTCAAAATTTTACCCGTCTCGGAATATCCCTAAAAAAAGCTTTAAAGTGCCTTATTTTCGCTATCTGCGAAGCCACTGTCCATTTTCCTGTGACGTCATCCAGTGCTGCCAATTCAAACAAACAATGGCGAATAGCACAGCAAGATATAGCGACATTAGCTCGGATTCAGACTTTGATTTCAGCGGCTTAAGCGATTCAACAGATTACGCATGTATTGAAGCGGATGGTTGGAGTATGGAGGCAGATAGCGAAAACGAAATTGAAGAAGAAATTGAAGCTATTGAGCGAATAGCTATTGACGCTATTTGACCATGTTTGCCTTAGCATCGCCGATAAAATGTGCAGACCAACGATCGGAAGTTTTGCATCTTGTGACACTGGATCAACTTAAATCCGTCGATTGGTGTTTGTTTGGCATTAAATGTGGGTGGAAGGAAACGCTTGATGTAAATATAGTTTCAAATGTACATACAGCTAGCCTAACTAGCACATTAGCATCGATTAGCATCGATTAGCTGGTAGTCATGCCGTGACCAAATATGTCTGATTAGCACATAAGTCAATAACATCAACAAAACTCACCTTTGTGATTTCGTTGACTTAATCTTTGCAAATGCATCTGCATGTTATCCATACATCTCTGTACCATGTCTGCCTTAGCACCGCCGGTAAAATGTGCAGACACTCTGGCACATTCAATGGGGGTCTGGCGGCAGATTTCTGACTTTATCGTTGGAAATGCATCTGCTTTGAGTGTCGCAGGATATCCACACAATCTTGCCATCTCTGTAGTAGTATAGCTTTCGTCGGTAAAGTGTGCGGAACAAACGACTGACCGTTTTGTCGGCTTTCCCCACACCCTCGTATTTTGAACAAATTTCGTCCAATTTCTTGCCACGTTTGCATTTTTGGGCCAGTGGTGCAACTTGAATCCCTCCCTGTTAGTGTTGTTACACCCTCCGACAACACACCGACGAGGCATGATGTCTCCAAGGTTCCAGAAAATAGTCGAAAAAAACGGAAAATAACAGAGCTGAGACGCGGTGTTTGTAATGTGTTTTAGAAAATGAAAAAGGCGGCTTTATTACCTAGGTGACGTCACGTCATCGCTCTGAGAGCGATAAACAGAAAGGCGTTTAATTCGCCAAAATTCACCCATTTAGAGTTCGGAAATCGGTTAAAAAAATATATGGTCTTCTTTCTGCAACATCAAGGTATATATTGACGCTTACATAGGTCTGGTGATAATGTTCCCCTTTAAAAGTTCAAAGTTCAAACCCCAGCCGAGTCATACCAAAGTCTATAAAAATGGGACCCATTACCTCCCTGCTTGCTCAGCATCAAGGGTTGGAATTGGGGGTTAAATCACCAAAATGATTCCTGAACACGGCCACCCTTGCTGTTCACTGATCCCCTCACCTCCCAGGGGGTGAACAAGGGGATGGGTCAAATGCAGAGGGTAATTTCACCACACCTAGTGTGTGTGTGACAATCATTGGTACTTTAACTTTAAAATGGCTTCCCAAATGTAATATATTTTCATTAGAGCTGGAACTCTTTGGGCACCTCTTGATTCAATTCCGGGGTGACTATTCACTTCTGAATCGATTCTCGATTCAACATGTTTCTCGCGCATGTGGAAAGAATTCACAGCTCTTTTTCCACATTTTGTTGTGTTACAGCCTTATTCCAAAATGGAATTAGTCCATTTTCGTCCTCAAGAATCTACAAATACGCCATATTTACAATGCGAAAATGTTGCTGATTTTTATTTATTTGCAAATGTATTGAAAAACTAAAAAAAGATCACATGTACATAAGTATTCCCAGCCCTTGCTTAATACATTGTTGATGCACCTTTGGCAGCAATTACAGCCTCAAGTCTTTTTGAATACGATGCCACAAGCTTGGCACACCTATCTTTGGGCAGTTTTGCCCGTTCCTCTTTGCAGCACCTCTCAAGCTCCAACTGGTTGGATGGCAAGTGTTGGTTTTCATCCATTGCTGCATTCCTCTTAGTCTAGTCAGGGAGGTGACCAAGAACCTGATGGTCACTGTCAGAGCTACATCCTTCCTCTGTGGAGAGAAGAGAACCTTCCAGAAGGACAACCATCTCTGCTGCGATCCACCTATCAGGCCTGTATGGCATAGTGGCCAGACGGAAGCCATTTTTGCCAAAATGCACCTGAAAGACTCTCAGATCATGAGAAATAATTTTGATTGAACAATTTTGCGTGAATGCCAGGCATAATGTTTGGAGGAAACCAGGCTCCGCTCATTACCAGACTAATACCATCCTTACAGTGAAGCATGGTGGTGGCAGCATCATGCTGTGGGGATAGTTTTCAGTGTCAAGAACTAGGATGACTAGTCAGGATAAAGGGAAATATGAATGCAACAATGTACAGAGACATCCTGGTTGCAAACCAACACTTCCCATCTAACCTGATTGAGCTTGGAATGTGTTGCAAAGAGGAATGGGCGAAACTGCCCAAAGATAGGTGTGCCAATTTAGCATGTGGCGTCGTATTCAAAAAGACTTGAGGCTGTAATTGCTGCCAAAGGTGCATCAACAAAGTATTGAGCAACCGGTCTGAATACTTCTGTGCATGTAATTTTTTTCATTTTATTTTTAATACATTTGAAAAATAAAAAAAAACATTGCATTGTCATATGGGGGTTTGTCTGTAGAATTGTGAGGACACAAAATAATTTATTCCATTTTGGATTAAGGCTGTAACATGTGGAAAAAGTAAAGCGGTGTGAATACTTTCTGGATGCACTGTGTATTGTTTGGTAAATAAATGATAAAACCTTTTCAAAACATGTTACAAAATCTCCTCTTGGCTGCTGACGTGTGACTTATAGGCACAGAAGTGGCCTTATTTACAAAAAACACAATGTTTAGTCTAATACAAGAAAATAAAACAATAATTATGATAGAAATGTACAGAGCCATTGCAAAGAAATACAAATACCTGTTTGAGGAGAGACATTTATTTTTTTCATGTCTTTTTAAACACGTTCTGAAATCTATGAAGTGTTAGGTCATATCTATTGGTTTGAATCCTGTGCACACCTTCTGAGAGCATATTAGTACATGTTTTATACTAACCCCGTTTCCATATGAGTTGGGAAATTGTGTTAGATGTAAATATAAACGGAATACAATGATTTGCAAATCATTTTCAACCCATATTCAGTTGAATATGCTACAAAGACAACATTTTTGATGTTCAAACTGATAAACCTTTTTTTTGTGGCAAATAATAATTAACTTTAGAATTTGATGCCAGCAACACATGACAAAGAAGTTGGGAAAAGTGGCAATAAATACTGATAAAGTTGAGAAATACTCATCAAACACTTATTTGGAACATCCCACAGGTCTGCAGGCTAATTGGGAACAGGTGGGTGCCATGATTGGGTATAAAAGCAGCTTCCATGAAATGCTAAGTAATTCACAAACAAGGATGGGGCGAGGGTCACCACTTTGTAAGCAAATTGTCGAACAGTTTTAGAACAACGTTTCTCAACGAGCCATTGCAAAGAATTTAGGGATTTTACCATCTACGGTCTGTAAAATCATCAAAAGGTTCAGAGAATCTGGAAAAATCACTGCACGTAAGCAATGATATTAAGGACCGTTGATCCCTCAGTCGGTACTGCATCAAAAACCGACATCAGTGTGTAAAGGATATCACCACATGGGCTCAGGAACACTTCATAAAACCGCTGTCAGTAACTACAATTGGTCGCTACATCTGTAAGTGCAAGTTAAAACTCTGCTATGCAAAGCAAAACCCATTTATCAACAACACCAAGGAACGCCGCTGGCTTCTCTGGGCCCGAGCTCATCTAAGTTGGACTGATACAAAGTATTCTGTGTCTGACGAGTCCCCATTTCAAATTATATTTGGAAACTGTGGACATGGTGTCCTCCGGAACAAAGAGGAAAATAACCATCCAGACTGTTGTCGACGCAAAGTTCAAAAGCCAGCATCTGTGATGGTATGGGGGTGTATTAGTGCCCAAGGCATGGGTAAATTACACATCTGTGAAGGCACCATTAATGCTGAAAGGTCCATACAGGTTTTGGAGCAACATATGTTGTCATCCAAGCAACGTTATCATGGACGCCCCTGCTTATTTCAGCAAGATAATGCTAAGCCGCGTGTTACCACAGCGTGGTTTTTTAGTAAAAGAGTGCGGGTACTTTCCCGGCCCGCCTGCAGTCCAGACATGTCTCCCATCGAAAATTTGTGGCGCATTATGAAGCGTAAAATCCAACAGCTGATGTTGAACGACTAAAGCTCTACATAAAACAAGAATGAGAAAGAATTCCACTTTCAAAACTTCAAAAATTAGTTTCCTCAGTTACCAAAAGTTTGTTGAGTGTTGTTAAAAGAAAAGGTGATGTAACACAGTGGTGAACATGCCCTTTCCCAACTACTTTGGCACGTGTTGCAGCCATGAAATTCTAAGTTAATTAATTTTAGCAAAAAAAAAAAAAAAAATTTATGAGTTTGAACATTAAATATCTGGTCTTTGTAGTGCATTCAATTGAATATGGGTTGAAAATGATTTGCAAATCATTGTATTCCGTTTATATTTACATCTAACACAATTTCCCAACTCATATGGAAACAGGGTTTGTACATCATACACCAGTTTTGTAGTCCGCAAGATAATTTCATTACTTTTGGGAAAATGTGACCAAAACACAATAATAGGGTGACAGTGTGAAGGGCTGTTGGCAAGGACTTTCATTTTTTATTGTCATTTTGAGGTTTTGGACATCTGTCCATCCATTTTCCTACCGCTTGACCCTTTCGGGGTGACGGGGTGGGGATGCTGGAGCTTATCCCCGCGGCATTCAGGCTGGACAAATCACCATCTCATCACAGAGCCAACACAGACAGACGACCTTCAAACACGAGGGCCAATTTAGTGTCGTCAATCAACTTATCCCCAGGTGCATGTCTTCCCGGAGGGAACCCACGCAGTCACGGGGAGAACATGCAAACTCCAAACAGAAAGATCCAGAGCCCGAGATTGAACCCAGGACTACTTAGGACCTTCGTATTGTGAGGCACACGCACTAACCCATGTGACACCGTGCTGCCTGGTTTTGGACATGCTCCCATAAATTCATTAAAAACCTCAATTTGGTCTGTAAATATGAGTAATTACAGTGGAAAAATACACTTCTTGTTTACAGATACTGAGGAAGGATAACATCACTTATTAGTAAGGGTGTCCCGATTCAACTTTGTATCAGATATTGGTCCCATATCAGCAAAAAAACAAGTATTGAATTATATCAGCTGGTACAATACTGGTACGCGTGACAGATTTTTGGTTATGCTGATTGTTTTCTTCTGTTTCCCTGATTTTCTGTTTGGTTTCTATGGTATACAATACAGCCCCTTTTACTTTCTGTTCCTTGTCCTGCCAACACACCTGTTCTTTGTTGTTAAAGGGGAACATTATCACCAGACCTATGTAAGCGTCAATATATACCTTGATGTTGCAGAAAAAAGACCATATTTTTTTCTAACCGATATCCGAACTCTAAAAGGGTGAATTTGGCGATTAAAACGCCTTTCAATTGATCGCTGTCGGAGCGATGACCTTTCACCCGTGACGTTACAATGGGAAGCAATCCGCTATTTTCTCAAACACATTTCACACACCAAGTCAAATCAGCTCTGTTATTTTCCGTTTTTTCAACTATTTTCCGTACTTTGGAGACATCATGCCTCGTCGGTGTGTTGTCGGAGGGTGTAACAACACGATCAGGGACGGATTCATGTTTACTTACGTGGAGTGTGCGTGCTAATCGATGCTAACATGCTATTTAGGCTAGCTGTATTTACACATTGCATTGTTATGCCTCATTTGTAGCTATATTTGCATCCAGCCTTTCCCTCCACCCACATTAAATGCCAAACAAACACATACCAATTGACGGATTCAAGTTGTACGAATGTCAAAAGATGCGAAAGTCCCTCGTTTGGTCTGCACATTTTACAGACGATAACGATGCTACGACAGAGATGTGTGGATATCCTGCGACACTCAAAGCAGATGCATTTCCAACAATAAAGTCAATGAAATCACAAAGGTGAGTTTTGTTGATGTTGTTGACTTATGTGCTAATCAGACATATTTGGTCGCGTCATGACTGCCAGCTACTCGATGCTGACATGCTGTTTAGGCTAGCTGTATGTACATTTGTAGCTAAATTTGCATCCAGCCTTTCCCTCCACCCACATTTAATGCCAAACAAACACTTACCAATCGATGGATTTAAGTTGGTCCAGTGGTCAAAAGATGCAATTGTTGGTTAGAAAGCAATTGCCTAATAACTTCAATAGCTATTCGCTCAATAGCTTCAGTTTCTTCTTCAATTCCGTTTTCGCTATCTGCCTCCACACTCCAACCATCCGTTTCAATACATGCGTAATCTGTTGAATCGCTTAAGCCGCTGAAATCCGAGTCTGAATCAGAGCTAATGTCGCTATATCGTGCTGTTCTATCCGCCATGTTTGTTTGTATTGGCGTCACTATGTGACGTCACAGGAAAATGGACGAGTGGATTTACAGAGAGCGAAAATCAGGCACTTTAAAGCCTTTTTTCGGGATATTCGATGATGGGTAAAATTTTGAAAAATACTTCGAAAAATAAAATAAGCCACTGGGAACTGATTTTTATTGGTTTTAACCCTTTTGAAATTGTGATAATGTTCCCCTTTAATTAGTTCCACCTTGTTTCCTCCTTCACTTGCTGGCTCATTGTCTATTGTGGCTTCATGCTGTGTGCACTAGCTATTTGTTTGCAAAACAATCCTGCACCATCCTTCATTTTTAAAGAACTTGTTACCTGCACGTCGCCTGTCGCCCCTGCATCTTGGGGTCACTCCGTCCGCAACCATGCAAAAACATGACGAAATGTCTTCCAATAAGCACACAAGGTTGGTCTTGTATTTTAGTTAAGATACAAGAGTTAAACATGGCGGGCTATCGGCTATAAGGAGCTAACAGCCACACAACAGCTAAGCACACGATACCACACAAGCTAGACACTAATAAAAGTCCTGCACAATGTAAACATTTACAACATTTCTAAAATCCCATTTTCAGTACAGTTGTACCCCAACTTACAAGCTCAATTGGTTCTGTGACAGAACTCTTATCTCAAATCACCTTTATCTCATATCAACCTCACTCATTGGAATGGTTATCCGGTCCCCAAAACAGCACAATTTTAACATGTCTTTTAACAAGAAAAAAGAAAATGATAAAAGTATTGCATAAAAACGCTAGACTGTATACTAACACGTACAGTAGTTTGATTAAATAATATAATGTATAGTATTTACAATGGAGGTGAGGATTTTTTTAAGGTATTTCCTTCCACACCATCAGCTGCTTTTCCATATTTTCATGGATAAATGCTGTTTAGATACAACTCTCACATTCTTGACTCATTCTGTTTCGGTATGGTGCAGACTAGCAGTGATATGCTACCATTGTTTCGCCAAGTGAGCGACACATTTTCAGTCAATTCTTCTTCTCAGCAATATCCTTCACGCTCACTTTTTTCCTTCCCATAGTTGGAAATACAACATTCTGTTCATCTTTACCTACAAGCCAATGCTTGCAAGTAAGACCAGATATTTTATTCGGATCGTACAGGCTTCACTTTGACATTTGCTACGCCAACTAATGGTGGGGATTCGCGTAACTTTAATTTTTGCTTGCAACTTAGAGCATAACAATTAGCCAAGAGACGGTGCTCATCTCAAATCACTTAAGTTGGAGCATTTAAATGAGGTATTCACAAGTATCAAACCATTTTAAGTGCATATTACTTCAAAACAAAGTCACAAGCATATTAGAATGAACAAACGAGTCTGCGTCATTTAATTTACTGTCATAAGTTTATGTAATGACTTATTGTTGCCACTAGATGTCGACAAAACACAAATTAACACTCCAATTCAGATGCATAAATAAATCTGTCATAAGGTTTGTTTTTTACCTACCAATTTTTCTCTAAATAATTGTACTTGCGCAGGCCTTTCACAACATTCTACCACTATAAAATAATACATTTTTACCATGAGACAATAAGGTTAGTGTTCTTGTTCTCTTTGACTAATTTCACCTGATTAAATCTTTTTTTTTAATTCCACACTACAACATTTTTAAAGTATATAATACTTGAATTTCCCAAAAAGGGATTATCCATCTATGATTCCTGCAAATATATCAGATTACTATCGGTATCGGCCAACATTTAAGGCTTCAATATCGGTATCGTATCAGAAGTAAAAAAGTTTTATTACGACACCCATACATGTTGGGCTATTAGGCGCTGTCAGCTACACAACAGCCAAGCACACAATAGCACACAAGCTATAGTTCAATATTGCAGTTTAAAACAGGTTAGTGTTTTTATACATACTGTTGTTTTGTGTGAGCAAGTTTGGTTGATCAAGAATTCTCTAACATTAAATACTACAAAATAAAAAAAATTATTAGTGCTGACATCGGCAGCATGGTGGTTAGTGCTTGGAGTTTGCATGTCCTCCCAGTGACTGGGTGGGTTCCCTTTTGGTACTACCTCCAAAGACACGCACCTGAGGATGGGTTGATTGGCAACACTACATTGGCCCTAGTCCAGGGGTCGGCAACCCACGGTTCTTTAGCGCTGCCCTAGTGGCTCTCTGGAGATTTTTCCAAAATGTTTGAAAAAGATGGGGGGGGGGGGGGGGTTTAAAAAATATATTTTTTGTTTTGATATGGTTTCTGTAGGAGGACAAACATGACACAAACCTCCCTAATTGCTATAAAGCACACTGTTTTTATTAAACATGCTTCACTGATTCGAGTATTTGGCGAGGGCCGTTTTGTCCTACTAATTTTGGCAGTCCTTGAACTCACCGTAGTTTGTTTACATATATAGATTTCTCTGAGTTTGTAATAGTCCTTAATGCCACTTCTTTTTCTGTCTCATTTTGTCCACCCAACGTTTAACATTGTGCCTGAATGCACAAAGGTGCATTCATGACTGCAAGCTAATCGATGCTAACAAACTATTTAGGCTAGCTATATTGCACCATTATGCCTCATTTGTAGGTATATTTGAGCTCATTTGGTTTCCTTTAAGTCCTCCTAATTCAATTTATATGTCATGACACACTATCTGTATGTAATGTGGCTTTAAATTTTTTGCGGCTCCAGACATGTTTGATTTTGTATTTTTGGTCCAATATGGCTCATTCAACGTTTTAGGTTGCCGACGCATGCCCTAGTGTGTGAATGTTGTCTGTCTGCGTTGGCCCTGTGTAGGCTCCAGCCATCACGCGACCCCGAGAGGGACTAGAGGTAGAAAATGGATAATGTTGATATTGTATCGGGTCAATATCTCTATCGTACTGAGAGTGAAAAAGTTGAATCGGGAGCCCTCTGAACTTCTTGCTCTTCATCATGTCTCCCAGGTGTAAGACAGGTCCTTTTTAGAGGAAGTGTGCCAAAGAAAAGGAATGCCATCACCATGAAGTGAAAATGCACCTCATAAAAAGCCTAGAGAGAGGAGAAATGCCCACCAATATTGAACATCAATCGCTCTATTGTGCGATTTACTACCCAGCACTGTGAGTCTGACTTTACTGTAATTCCACTTGGAGCACCTGTATTCATAAACACTCTTTTGAACCACCAAGGGTCCCTTTTGTGCTCTCCAATCTGAGGACAGTTTGTCTTACATAAACAGAATTATGTTGAGACCTAACTGACCTTATGTAAGTGCCCCTAATAACCCCTAACGAGGTGGCTTAAGCCCACGATTGGCCCTGTGACCGCTGCACTTAGTGACCTAGTGTCGGCCGCACTTGATTAGCAGTCACTGTTGTGGCGTGTATGAGAACGGGGACTGCAAGGTGTGGAGCCAACACGGTCACAGGTTGTGTGTACATTTTTTTTGTTGTTTACACTTTTTGTACAATAATTACAAGTTGAGCAGAAATGACAAAAACAATGAAATGAAAGGAGCAGCAGTGACAGCTGGAATGTCTAACAACGACAATCCTGTTAAAAAGAGAACTCGGAAAAGGTGTGTGTGCTGACACACAACTCTGCTTACTGTAGCTTGAGTCATTATCAGCTTGTGTTTCATTCAGTAAGCCATCCAAGTGTCCAGATGGTCAGAAAAGCTGCTTCCCTGCTATACACTCTCCTTTTGGAGGGAGGGGAGTAATGCCTGTGATCAAGTGGAGCCAAAGAGGGGAGGGATACAGATTGGATGTCAGGTGGTTTGAAATGTAAGAAGAGCCGCCAGAGACTAAAAACGTCGGGGGGGAAAAAAAGCTGAATTCACATCAGTTAGATCTCGCGCCACCATTTTGTGTATTTTCTGCTTGGAAAAAGACAGAGTGGGATTGTTGTGTGCTGGGCTGAAAGGGATCAGTGGGTGTGTCTTGATATCAGTTGTGCTTACTCAGACGATATCACCAAAGTACAATCCAAGTGCCTTGCTGAGTAATACAGCGGGAGTGTGGAGGATGGACGTCTATTCCCTTAGTAGCCATACTTGTCATTAAGGTGGGTGCGGCCATCTCCAGTTTGACCTAAAAGTGATGAACAGAATCACTTGAGAATGTCCACATATATTTAAAGAATGAATTGGAGATAACGCTGCAATGTTTAGAACAGGGATTCTCAAACGGTGTTACATGTACCACTAAAAGTACACACGTTGCGTCTACTTGTTCGTCAAAGAATCACTTGATTGAAGTCTAATGTTTTATTTTTCTATATTCAAACTGTGTGTAATATTAATACATTTAATATTAGATATACTTGTTGAATAAAACTTCTGCCTTGTTTTAATACATACTTAGGCCTACTACACTACTCTATTGTAATGTTGGTCATTATGTTGGTACTTGGTAAAAAAAAACAACACTGGTTTGGATTATTAAACCAATCAATGTATAGAATGAAACATTATCGTGCACCGTATTTTTCGGACTATAAGTCGCAGTTTTTTTTTCATAGTTTGGCCGGGGATGTGACTTATACTCAGGAGCGACTTATGTCTGAAATTATTAACACATTACTGTAAAATATCAAATAATATTATTTAGCTCATTCACGTAAGAGACTAGACGTATAAGATTTCATCGGATTTAGCGATTAGGAGTGACAGATTGTTTGGTAAACTTATAGCATTTTCTATATGTTATAGTTATTTGTGTGACTCTTACCATAATATGTTACGTTAACATACCAGGCACCTTCTCAGTTGGTTATTTATGCGCCATATAACGTACACTTATTCAGCCTGTTGTTCACTATTCTTTATTTATTTTAAATTGCTTTTCAAATGTCTATTATTGGTGTTGGGTTTTATCAAATACATTTCCCCAAAAAATTTGACTTATACTCCAGTGCGACTTACATATGTTTTTTTTCCTTCTTTATTATGTTTCTTCGACCGGTGCGACTTATACTCCGGAGCGACTTATACTCCAAAAAATACGGTATCTATTTATTGTGAGTGGCTCAGCTTGAATTTATTTATTGTGTTGTGAATTAACCATTTATTGTGTTTACTCATTTTATATTTGGAGCATTCAACCAAATGGATGCAATTTGTGTCCCCAGGTAAGAAAATGTGTACAGTAAAACCTGAAATTAAAAGACCAGCAGAGTGGAAAAACAAGTTGCCTCTATATTGAAGCCATTATCATACATTATATATCTGATGTAGGACACCGAAATACTTGCAAAGTTTGCGAGTAAATAGATAGGATCCACATAGTAAAAAGCTCCCCAAGATTACTGAGACATTTTAAGAGATAATGACCTCGCCAGTGATGTGATCACGTGATGTAGAGGTAGGAACCATTGATCCCTTCCCACTAACAACAATGACAATCATGCAGACTTTATGAGAGCCATCAACTATTATTTTGCAAAAAAATGATGATCCAGAAACGTATATTTTTGATCCTTAATATGAGGATGATCTACAAGTTTTAGAAGCGATGTTTAACAATTCCAGCTTTAGTGAAACACTATGCATCATGTAGCAGTATTGATAAACAAGAAATACAAACTACAAACATAATAAAACAATCGCTTACTGTACAACAGGGGTCACCAACGCGGTGCCCGCGGGCACCAGGTAGCTCGTAAGGACCAGATGAGTAGCAGCACTTACCAATGAGCTGCCGCTATTTTTTAAACTTTATTTATTTACTAGCAAGCTGGTCTTGCTTTGCTCGACATTTTGAATTCTAAGAGAGACAAAACTCAAATAGAATTTGAAAATCCAAGAAAATATTTTAAAGACTTGGTCTTCACTTGTTTAAATAAATTCATTTATTTTTTTACTTTGCTTCTTATAACTTTCAGAAAGACAATTTTAGAGGAAAAATACAACCTTAAAAATGATTTTAGGATTTTTAAACCTTTTTACCTTTTAAATTCCTTCCTCTTCTTTCCTGACAATTTAAATCAATGTTCAAGTAATTTTTTTTTGATTGTAAAGAATAATAGATACTTTTTGATTTATTATTCATTTTAGTTTCTGTTTTTTCGACGAAGAATATTTGTGAAATATTTTTTCAAATTTATTATGATTAAAATTCCCCAAAAATATTCTGGCAAATCTATAAAATCTGTCCAATCAAATTTAAATCTTATTTCAAAGTCTTTTGAATTTCTTTTAAAAATTTTGTTCTGGAAAATCTAGAATAAATAATGATTTTTCTTTGTTAGAAATATAGTTTGGTCCAACTTGTTATATATTCTAACAAAGTGCAGATTGGATTTTAACCTACTTAAAACAAAATTCTAAAATTAATCTTAATCAGGAAAAATCACTAATGATCTTCCATAAATTCTTTTTTTAATTTTTTCAAAAAGATTCAAATTAGCTAGTTTTTCTTTTTATATTTTTCGGTTGAATTTAAAATTTTAAAGAGTCGAAATTGAAGATAAATTATGTTTCAAAATTTAATTTGAATTTTTTTCGTGTTTTCTCCTTTTTTAAACCGTAAATTAAGTGTTTTTTTCATCATTTATTCTCTACAAAAAACCTTCCGTGAAAGGAAAAAAAATGTACGACGGAATGACAGACAGAAATACCCATTTTTTTTATATGTATTGATTTATTTATTAAAGGTAAATTGAGCAAATTGGCTATTCCTGGCAATTTATTTAAGTGTTTATCAAACTGGTAGCCCTTCACATTAATCAGTACCCAAGAAGTAGATCTTGGTTTCAAAAAGGTTGGTGACCCCTGCTGTACAATGTCTGCTCTTACTTGGATGACGACTGATATGATGTCCATGTCTTCTCGTTTAGATAAATAATTAATCATGAGCCACACAAAGTGTTAAAAGGGAAAAGTCTCCCTGCAGACATTGTCTTTGGGTACATATTTGAATGTCACAGATGAACAACTTCTAGATGTATGGCTAAAGCCTAAATCCTCGTAATATCCAGATGAGAGTCATGATTTATAATCTACAATAACTTTGAAAAGCCAAGATGCGATGATGCAGGAGCAACAGGACATTGCGGCCAGCTCACAGTAAAGCAGCAGAGCGTTACTTAACTGTGTGTTATCAATCCGCCATTAAAAAAATAGTTTGTCTGCGTTAGTGCTTATAATAACAACATCGCTAATAGTTGGTTAATATTCAAGTCACAATATGTGTATTGTTGGCGGGTTTTGGATGGTTAATTAAAGGGTTTTGGGGGCGGAATAGAGAGCCCTCATTGACGGACTACATATGTATTTACGACTTGGATTGCATAAAAAAAAAGAAAATTTAATATATAGTAATTATGAATGATAGACAGCACATCTTTCTCTATTGTTTCTGTATTTCCATTATGACTGATCTGATACTATGGTTAGAGTGCAGAAGTTTTCCTCTAGTGACCTCAATCTATGGAAAATATCGAAGACGTTCGGAGCGGAATTCTTCAAAATGGCTGACTGATTTGTGGCCTTTTGTGATGTTTAGACAGTATTTTAACATACTTTGAGGGTTGTAATTACAATTAGAAGTGGTCTAAAGCAGTGGTTCTCAGCGTTGACCAGGGCCAAATGGGACAAGCTTTTATAAAGAAATCTTTAAATAATTACTCAAATGTGTCCTCAATTAAATCATATGATAATGAAAACATGAAATAATGAAATCATAAAAATAATTAAATCAAATATTTTGAATATAAACTATTGTTTAAAAATGGGGTGTCAAATTAATTTTAGCTCAGGAGCCACATGGAGGAAAATCTATTAAGTAGGCTGGACTGGTAAAATCATGGGATAATAACTTAAGAATAAAGACAATTTCATATTGTTTTTTTTTTGTTTAAAAATAAACCAACGTTCACATTCTGAAATCTTACAAATCATGTTTTTTTTTTACACTAACGTGTTGCGGTTAATTTTCCATTCATCCATCCATCTTCTACCGCTTGTCTTTTTTGGGTTCGCGGGGCGCTGAAGGTATTCTATTTTTATTTGTCAAATGGGTGGAATTTAATCTGGCAGAGTTTAAAAATGCTCCCGTTGGTGTTAATTTTAATCAATCAGAAAATTAAATTAAAAATAACATCAAAATAATGTAATTTACTCATTTTCTCCAACTGATGTACTAACATCATGTACAAACCCCGTTTCCATATGAGTTGGGAAATTGTGTTAGATGTAAATACAAACGGAATACAATAATTTGCAAATCATTTTCAACCCATATTCAGTTGAATATGCTACAAAGACAACATATTTGATGTTCAAACTGATAAACCTTTTTTTTTGCCAATAATCATTAACTTTAGAATTTGATGCCAGCAACACATGACAAAGAAGTTGGGGAAGGTGGCAATAAATACTGATAAAGTTGAGGAATGCTCATCAAACACTTATATGGAACATTCCACAGGTGTGCAGGCTAATTGAGTGCAGTTGGGTGCCATGATTAGGTATAAAAGCAGCTTCCATGAAATGCTAAGTAATTCACAAACAAGGATGGGGTGAGGGTCACCACTTTGTAAGCAAATTGTCGAACAGTTTAAGAACAACATCTCTCAACGAGCTATTGCAAGGAATTTAGGGATTTTACCATCTACGGTCCGTAAAATCATCAAAAAGTTCAGAAAATCTGGAGAAATCACTGCACGTTAGCGATGATATTACAGACTTTTGATCCCTCAGGCGGTACTGCATCAAAAACCGACATCAGTGTGTAAAGGATATCACCACATGGGCTCAGGAACACTTCATAAAACAACTGTCAGTAACTACAGTTGGTTGCTACATCTGTAAGTGCAAGTTAAAACTCTACTATGCAAAACATAGTAGAACATCCTGAAACGCCGCCGGCTTGGCTGGGCCCGAGCTCATCTAAGATGGACTGATGCAAAGTGGAAAGGGGTTCTGTGGTCCGACGAGTCCACATTTCAAATTATATTTGGAAACAGAGGATGTGGTGTCCTCCAGAACAAAGATGAAAATAACCATTCGGATTGTTATAGGCGCAAAGTTCAAAAGCCAGCATCTGTGATGGTATGGGGGTGTATTAGTGCCCAAGGCATGGGAAACTTACACATCTGTGAAGGCAGAATTAATGCTGAAAGGTCCATACAGGTTTTGGAGCAACATATTTTGTCATCCCAGCAACGTTATCATGGACACGCGACTGCTTATTTCAGCAAGACAAGTGTTACAACAGCGTGGCTTTGTAAAAAAAGAGTGTGGGTACTGTCCTGGCCCGCCTGCAGTCCAGACCTGTCTCCCATAGAAAATGTCTGGCGCATTATGAAGACCCCGGACTGTTGAACAACTGAAGCTCTACATAAAACAAGAATGGGAAAGAATTCCCCTTGCAAAGCTTCAACAATTAGTTTCCTCAGTTCCCAAACGTTTAGTGAGTGTTGTTAAAAGAGAAGGTGATGTAACACAATGGTGAGCATGTCCTTTCCCAACTACTTTGTCATGTGTTGCAGCCATGAGATTCTAAGTTAATTATTATTTGCAAGAAAAAATTACGTGTATGAGTTTGAACATCAAAAATCTTGTCTTTGTAGTGCATTCAATTGAATATGGGTTGAAAAGGATTTGCAAATCATTGTATTCCGTTTATATTTACATCTAACACAATTTTCCAACTCATATGGAAACAGGGTTTGTAGTTTATTCTGTTAATATGTAGCATAATTTACAACAAAATGTGTGAATTTGTGTATGTTCATTATGTGTATGGTCATATTTTGAATTTAAACATTTAACATAGGTTTATTTTTGATTGTTAGAGCAAGCAAATGGCACAGAGTTGATAGAATGGCCCATGTGTAAATAATTCCAATAGGTCATTAAAGCTCATTCTGTCAGAACTCATCATGTCCAAATAAACGTAAATACTTCAATTTCAATACAAGCTTCTTGAATAAAGTTCTAGCTGTTGGGAAAGGTTACCTGTGGGCGGCATCCAGACACAATAATCAGGGTCGTCTTGAGGATACTGGCCTGAGAGCTGCACTGGGGGCTATGTGAACAGACATACATGCACGCACACCACAAAGAGTTAGTATAAAGTATGTAACATGAGCTCATTGAGTGTAAGAAGTGCCACCTACCATCACTTTCTTTCTCTTTCTCAGACTAGGCTCCTCATCACCCTTGGCTCTGGATTCTGTAAAGTTTTACAGAAATGTCAGGGTAGGCTCAAAACGTCATAATTACTAAGGACTCACCAGCAGCTGGTGGGTTAGAACTGGGTTTTGTGTCCTGAGACGGGGGCGGGTCAGCGTCCGCACATGGCTTAGCTGTCCTCTTTTTGGGACTGGGCTCTGATTAAAAAAAAAAAAAAAACATTTGATAATATTCAATACATAAAATATTTAACCTACTTACAGTTTACTACTTTGTAAAATTATATAAAAGGATGTGGAAATCTTAAAGATTATTCATCTAAGAAATAAATGTTAGGTTTCGGTCAGATTTATTAATAATAATAAAATTAATAACAAACTGTGTATTATCTTTTGCTAAAATTAGTTCTAAACTGTCGATAAAATTAAAGTACAAATGAAAATACAGCTTCACCACTTTAATCATAATTTTTGCGCTTAAAACATTTCTCAATGACATTAGCGCCAGGCTTCTTCTGTTTGTTTTATACTGTCATTACTGCCACACGTGGTAGAAAAGTGTATTACAACTAAGTACCGCTCCGGCCAAAGCGGACCACAGCTGAAAAAACAGATACATTACATTCTAGGCAGCGCTCAGAGCCCAACAGTTTTTTGGTTAAGAAACACTGGGGACCATCTCCTCGCAAGGAAACACACCCAGGGCTCCCACAACTTCAGCGTTATGGTGAGTTGATTTTTCATGCTAATTTTTTTGCTGTTTTTATGCATACATTCAACCGATCCCTGGTGGGAAAAAAAAAAGTTGGGGACCCCTGCCATAGAGTCTACAGTCACCTAGTGGCATAAGTAAGTCAAGAAGCACTACACCATCCATTGTCTATAACAGTGTTTTTCAACCACTGTGCCGCGTCACACTTGTGTGCCGTGAGATACAGTCTGGTGTGCCGTGGGATATTATCTAGTTTAACCTTTTTGGGGTAAAAATATTTTTTGCAAACAAGTAATTATTGTCTACAAATAATTTGCCTTTTTTGATTGTCGGTGCTGTCTCAAGCTTGGCAGAGTAACAATATTATGCTCTTCCATATCAGGAGGTAGCCAGTAGCTAATTGCTTTGTAGGTGTCAGAACGCTGTATGTCGTAATCCCAATATACAGATGACAGTGGGAGACAGTATGCCGATTAAAATTTTAAAGGTATCTAATGCTAAAACCAAAAACAAACAAAAGTTGAGTGCCCCTAAGAAAAGGCATTGAAGCTTAAGGAAGAAAACTAAAAACTGAACTGGCTACAAAGTAAACAAAAACAGAATGCTGGACGATAGCAAAGACTTACAGTGTGTTGAGCAAAGACGGCGTCCACAATGTACATGCGAACATGACATGACAATCAACAATGTCTCCACAAAGAAAAAGAAAAACTTAAATATTCTTGATTGCTAAAACAAAGTAAATGCGGGAAATATCGCTGAAAGGAAGACATGAAACTGTGACGGGAAAATACAAAAAAAAGAGAAAAAGCTACCAAAACAGGAGCGCAAACAAGAACTAAAACACTACACACAGGAAAACAGCAACAAACACTGTCAAATAAGTCATGGCGTGATGTGAGAGGTCGTTACAGTACACCTACTTTGGGACTAGAGACATATTGATGCATGCTTGGTTATGGTTTAAAGTCATATCCAACAATTGCCACGACGACTTTTTACAGTCAACTGAGTTTTGTTTTTTAATGATTTCTGTTGGAGGTGTTCCACTGGATTTTTTCAACGCAAAAAATGTGCCTCGGCTCAAAAAAAGTTGAAAAACACTGGTCTATACCACTTCAACTAATTACTACGATTGAAAACCCCCCAAAAACAAACATACATACCTCTAAGTTTTACATTAAAAAAAACTGCATATTTCTTTAAGAATAACGACTTAAGGTGAACGTGTAAATATATATATATTTTTATAACAAGCAACTACTAATTAGTTATACTGTAATAAATAATTTCTAGGTCAATACTAAAAAGTTAAGTATTTCGTCCTCATGGAAACTGCAGCACTTTCACTTTAAACACCACTGCAAACTCCAAGATGATGTATTTAATGTCATTGTAAAATAAATAACATCGACCTTGTATATAATTGTTATTAATTAGGGTACAGTGTTTATTACACCACTTTTTCTGGAATCTGACCTTTCGGTGGCACTAATCCGTCTGCATCCTGTCCTGAAGTATCTTGGGATAGGACGTTGGTCGACTCTTCAAGGTCAACAGTTTTTTCGGACACTGTATCTTTTTCCTCCTCCTCCTCTTCCTCCTCCTCTCCTGCAGGGGGAAGTTCCTTCATGGTGAAGAGTTCGGGAGGCAAACTGGGCTGCTTAGGAGGCAACTTCTACACAAAACCGATGTAGTATTATTAGGTCAACATCAGATAACAAAAAGACTGAATTTCAAAATAAAGTACACCAACCCCAAGTGTGCCAGTCTTCAGCTTAAACTTTCTTCCTCCTTTCATGGCACCAAAAAGGGGCAAGGCCTTCTTTGTTTTCTCAGATTCTGAGCTGCTTGAACTGTCAACAATAAAGTAGGTGAAACAAATCATATTTGTTTGTTTGTCCAATTTTGTATTAGAGTAGGCTATTTTCCATCCAGCTTCATAGAGAATGACACTCTCTTTATGCTACAAATAACTCAACCAGTGAAAGTAACCCTTCTTGCATATCCTGGCCCAAATGTGAATAATTCTAAACCACATGAAACACTTACCTACAAAATTTCATGTTTGGTATTTTTGTATAATTAAGGTTGCTTCAATGCATGGGCTTAACAGGGTTGAAGCCCAAGGACCCCCACCCAATTAGGGGCTATTTTCCATCCAGCTTCATAGAGATTGACGCTCTGTTTATGCTACAAATAACTCAACCAGTGAAAGTAACCCTTCTTGCATATCCTGGCCCAAATGTGAATAATTCTAAACTACATGAAACACTTCCCTACAAAGTTTCAAGTTTGGTATTTTTGTATAATTAAGGTTGCTTCAATGCATGGGCTTACCAGGGCTGAAACCCAGTGGCCCCCACCCAATCAGGGGCCCCCGATCTTGACAGCAAATGCGAAAATTGTCGTTAATGGCTGTCAATTACAAACAGTTCTGCTTCATGCAGCGATTGTGTGCTCTATATTTCTCTCAACTGCATTGTTTTTTCCTACTGCTCAGAGCAGGGAGCGAACCCACGCTGCCGGTGTGAAAGCGTCTTGACTATTGAGCTAAAATGTAAGTATGAGGGAATAAAATATTTGTGTTTTAAACATTACAGACATAAATCAATGCTCAATATTGTCTGGTTTGTAATCGGTTCAAATGTTTGACAAAAGAAAGATAAAAATTACAACATAGGTTATTAAAAAGAGGGGGACTATTGTTGCAGCTGGAATGAATCAATAGGGATAGGCACCAAAAGCCAGTTCCATTATAGCACCGGTGCCATTGTAAGTGGTAGTCCCCAGACTGAAAAAAAAGCTCTTGGCAATAAATTAATACATTCTCAGCAAACTGCCACAAATACTTGGCGATGATATTGTACAAGTAACATCTTGTTAGTAATGTAGCGTCCTGACAGAAACTCTTTTTAAACTTTATTGCCGACCTTAACATGTCAAAAACAGCCCTGGTAACATCGCAGTGCTAGGCTACATAGTAGCCAAGCAGCAACAACAACACAACACTTTCATTATGCATCAAGGACTGCTAAAGCGAACAAGGTTGCATTTACGAATACTGGGAATTATGAGTATCAACATTACTAGAGTCAAATTGTGCGCATTCGCTATGATCTGTGTTGGTGCAATAAATATGACAATTTGTTAAAGATTTAATTTGTTATTATTGAATGTATTGCTTGGATATAATTGTATTTGTTAAGTTGATGTATTTTTTTATTTGTATTTTATTGTGTAATTTGTACTGGTTCAGGAACCTTTTTTCAAGTACCAAATTGGTACTAGTGTATGTTAAAATGTAAATGATTTGCATTCAGGCAAATCCATGCATTTTATTGCAAATTTTGATTCAAATAATAAACGTAATAAGGACAGGTACAAAAAAAACCCTAAAAAAAAACAAAACAAGAATCACGATTCGGAATTGATTTGTTTTTTTCCAGCACCCCATAGGGCTGTAGGCCTGAACCTGTTGTTTACGCACAGAAAATAATGTTCTACCAGCCAACCAATCACAGTCATTACAGTCAGCAAGGATATATTATTTTTACACGTTACCCCAGAAAAATGGGGTTGGCAGTGGGAAGGAGCCATGTTTTACCTGGGGAGCAGTGAGGGCAGCTGTGTGGGCCGTGTGAGTTCCACCAGCTTGCGGAGCCGCTGGGCGTCTTTGCGCAGGTGTGCAACGTGCATGTGAAGCTTCCTGCGCTCCACGGCATCCATGGCTGCCTCGCTGCGCACAGCAGTCATGAACGCATCCAATGGGTCATCGTTGGAAGAGCTGTAGGCATCTGGTACGAAATAAGGAGGTGATCATGATGATTATGTAATCTAAACATGTACAGTTTATGTGACGATGACTCACCTTTCCCACCCGTGCCAAGCTTTTTCTGTGTCTCTGCCACCTCCTTCTCCACCTCTGACAGCTTGGCAATCTGGAGGAAAACATATCATTAAACTGCATCCATTTTGAATTCATATCAAGCAAGAACCACAAATTAAGTAGGGCCACTGAAGTCGGATGCTCTAAAAGTCATAGTTCAACAGATTGATCATCATCAAAAAGCTCAAGATGTGTTCTTACACTTTCTCGACAGACACATAACACCAAACATTGTGCCTAACAAACTAGTCCGTTACCCTGTCTATCATTCCATGGAAGTGTGTCGCCCAAACAGAATCCTATTAATTCTAACACTATAAAGAAGGTGAAAAAACAAATATTTAATTCAAGCAACTGATCACCGACGACAAAGATGGCGTCCGTGTGGCTCTTCTCACCCCTCTTTCTGCTCATGGCAGTCTTTAATAAAGTTAAAAAGTGATGTTAAATGTTATTTAATCAATTTAATTTATTATTTATGTATTGCACATTGTTTACTGAATGTAAAGTATAATTAATACCTATAACAAAGTGTTTTGTGATCATATTTTTGAATGTCTCTGGAAAGGATTCAGGTGGATTTGTATAATTTCTTATGGCGAAAATGTATTCAGAAAAAATTTAATTCTGTCAATTATGTTTGAAATTAGGGATGTTTCGATTAAGGTTCTATGCTGTGGGGCGGTATAGCTCGGTTGGTAAAGCGGCCGTGCCAGCAGCTTGAGGGTTGCAGGTTTGATCCCAGCTTGCACCATCCTAGTCACTGCCGTTGTGTCCTTGGGCAAGACACTTTACCCACCTGCTCCCAGCGCCACCCACACTGGTTTTAAATGTAACTTAGATATTGGGTTTCACAATGTAAAGCGCTTTGAGTCACTTGAGAAAAGCGCTATACAAATATAATTCACTTCACTAATTCACTATGCTGCCAATTTCGATCATTCACGAGTGAGATCGACCAAAACAATTACCGTACACATGTATTAACTGCAAATTTTCTGTTTTACTTATAGTAAGTTTTATTGACAGTAGGGCTGAGCGATATATTGATATACGCGATATATCGCGGGTTTGTGTCTGTGCGATATAGAAAATGACTATATCGTGATATTCGTGTATACGTACTCACACAGTTGTTTTTAGCTGCGGGTATTACACTACAGGCTCCTGCCACTCCTTCTTGTGTCTCCTTCTCACAGAGTGTAAGCGCACCTTCTTACATACGTCACATACTGTCACGTCATACGTCACATACGAATATATACGCCCTCGCCCAGCAGAGTGGTAGCAGCATGGGTAACGTTAGCTGTGATGCGAGCGAAGCCGTGCGAGCAGTAACACGAGAGAAAGAAGGTGCGAATCTGGTAATAAATGAAGGAAGAATTAATTCCCAAGAAAAACAGCACGGGGTCTATCGTCTTGCAGTGGTTTGGCTTCAAGCGGGAATATGTCGAATAGACAACTTTAATTTGTCAAGTGTGGGGCACAAGCTTTGCTACCAAAAGTAGCATTACTGCTAATATGTAGCATCATTTGAAAAGTCACCTGCTAATAACTGTTTAATAAATACAGTTTTGGCCAATTGACTTATTTGAAGTTTTCCTTCTCTGCATGGATGTTTAAAATGAGTACTGGTATATATTATTGCAGTATGAAGAAGAATGTTTTAGTGTAGACACATACAATCATCAAACTGCTGTGATTATATGTATCAAGTGTTAATTCAAGGCTAAGGCAAAATATCGAGATATATATCGTGTATCGCGATATGGCCATATCGCCCAGCCCTAATTGACAGTTTAACAATATTACCACGATATTTAAACTAATTATGTATTATTTTTGATTACATACAATTGTTTGAGCAAAGCAAAGTCAATAGTACATAACTAAACTAAAGCTTAATCTACTACTCATTTAAATGCTTTTTTTTTTTTGCCCTCCAAGTCATCCTGTGTCCATGGTATTATTCCCTGAGTTTGGAAACATTGACAAAAACAAAACAATTTGAAGAAAAAGTAAAAAATATCGACCTAATCACTCTATCATATACTGAGACTATCCTCGGTATTGACACAACCAATTTATGGATGGATCCGCCCCCCTCCAACGTGATTTCTTATGACTTAACAGTTTTAATATTGTATTCAACTTTGGAGGTTCCACTATACTATAAATCTGTCATTATGCTTTGAGCCTTACCAGTGATTCATAAGTCTCGGTTCGCTGTTGAATCTTTCCTGCTTTCTTCATTCTCTCTTGCCTCTTCTTCTCAACGGTGCCAGTCCGATCCAGGAAGGTGTCATCGTCGCTGTCGTAGTAATCTTCATCTTCCCAGTTCTTTTTCTTGCGCTTGCGGGAAACTGGATGCAAACACATCAAAGTCTTGTTAAAATACTCAAAAAGTTTTTAAGATGTTGCCTGTTCCAAGAGCTGGGCTGCACCTGCTTCCTGGCGCAGCAATCCTCTAGCCTCAAGCATCCTGCAGGATTCAAGACAACACTGGACGGCTGCTTCTTTCTTCTTGCCCGTGTGGGTCACCTCGGCAACAAGCTGTCGGCCCAGAGCGTCGTCCACTGGCAGCCTGATATGCAGACAGCAGCATGATCAAACTGCATCTACGCAACATATTTCTAGCAGAAATGAAGCCCAGTTTTCATCAGTTCAATTCAGTATGCAGTTTGGGTCTTGCATGTGCAGAGTATGACCGACCCCTCTGGTGGAGAACAATTACGTTACAATGTTCAACATCTTTGCAAGGGGTGTCCCAATCCATCCATCCATCCATCCATCCATTTTCTACCGCTTATTCCCTTTGGGGTCGCGAGGGGCGCTGGTGCCTATCATAGCTACAATCGGGCGGAGGGCGGGGTACACCCTAGACAAGTCGCCAAATCATCACAGGGCCAACACAGATAGACAGACAACATTAGCACTCACATTCACACACTAGCGCCAATTTAGTGTTGCCAGTCAACCTATCCCCAAGTGCATGTCTTTGGAAGTGGTAGGAAGCTGGGGTACCCGGAGGGAAGCCACGCAGTCACGGGGAGAACATGCAAACTCCACACAGAAAGATCCCGAGCCCGAGATTGAACCCAGGACTACTCAGGACTTTTGTATTGTGAGGCAGACGCACTAATCCCTCTGCCACCATGAAGCCCTGTCCCAATCCAATATTAAGAAGATAATTATCGGACTATATCCATCATAACAATGTTCATACTTATTTTTAAATTTTGCCTATCGTTCACACTCTTAATGAGAGAATGGCGCTGTCGTAAAATGAATAAATTATAACTATCCATCCATCCATCCATTTCTACCGCTTATTCCCTTTTGGGGTTGCAGAGGGCGCTGGTGCCTATCTCAGCTACAATCGGGTGGAAGGCAGGGTATACCCTGGACAAGTCGTCACCTCATCGCAGGGCCAACACAGATGGACAGACAACATTCACACACTAGGGCCAATTTAGTGTTGCCAATCAACCTTTCCCCACGTGCATGTCTTTGGAGGTGGGGGGAAGCCGGAGTACCCGGAGGGAACCCACGCAGTCACAGAGAGAACATGCCAACTCCACAAAGAAAGATCCCGAGCCCGGGATTGAACCCAGGACTACTCAGGACCTTCGTATTGTGAGGCAGACGCACTAACCCCTCTTCCACCTTGCTGCTCCTAAATTATAACTAAATTATTAAATAAAAATAACAATACTAATGTTTCTTAAGTAAACTGTCAATAAAATTAAAGTGCAAACGAAAATACGCGTTTGTTGACGGAAGTAGGAAGTCAGTTGCTGTGAGCAATAAAATCAATTCCCGCAGGAAAGGAGTTCTAGTAATTCTTAAAATAACCAAAATACGGTAAATGTTGTACATATTGTATTATGTTTGTGTCTGTTACTACACAGCATGTTTATAAAACATCAATGTAGGGTTTTGAAGTAGTTTCAAAGGGCTTTTAAGGCAACGGTACGATATTACTGTATGTCCAAAAAAGAAAAAAAAACTTAAAAATGCCATAGTGTGTAAAATTAAGTGGCAAGAATGTTTAGAATAATTTATTTTCAAAGCAAAGCAAAAAAGCCAGAAAAAATCTACACTCCAAGTTTTCATTTCATACTGTTATGCTTCACGGCATCATTGAGAGGACTCTGAAACCGTTTTACCGCGGTATCTACAATATAGTTACACCCCTAATCGTTTCCCTTCCTGTTGGCGAAAAAGCTTGTTTACTGGCCCCTTCTTTCATGGAAAGATACAATCTTTGGGGGAGACAAATCTCTTAAAAATGAAAAAGCATTTTGTGCATAAGTTGAAACGTCTTAAACCAGAAAAGTCCAATTGCCTTGATTCAACTTTTCTACACAGACAGTATGATATCCTGCTATTCATAATTCATAACTGACACATCTATTGCCATCTTACAAACACAGGTAGATTGTGGTGAAAATACAAGCCGAGCAGCAGCTTGGAAAGCTTTATAAAACAATTACTGTTAGTATGTCTACAAGGTCTTGAGGACACTTACTTTATTCTGCAGAGCCAGGTGCCATGATTTTGGTCTTCATACTCAATCTCCAGCTCTTCCCCTAAGAAAAAAAAACAACTGTATATTCAGGAGAAAAAAACAACTTTCATCCTAATTTCTGTTGATTCAAGTATTTTACCTTCCCTGTCATAAAATCCCTGCAAAGCCTTCTTAGGGTCCTTTAAGTATGCAGCTTCCTGGTCTTCATGGAACTCGGTTGAGAAAGGGTTTTCCTCGTTCTCATCTTCCTCTGGAACAGGCTCCTCAGCTGAGTTGATTTGGACGATACGTGGAGTTAATTCACATCTCTCACTACAACATTTCCATACTGTATATACAGTAGGGCGATATATCGATATGAACGATATATCGCGGGTTTGTCTCTGTGCAAATAGAAAATGACTATATCGTAATATTTGAGTATACGTTCTCACGCAGTTGCTTTTAGCTGCAGACATTACACCACAGGCGTTTCTCACTCCTTCTCGTCTCTCCTTATCACAGAGATGTACAACGAGCCTGCCTTCTTACATACGTCACATGCTGTCGCAAGTGTAGCGTCATACGCTCTCGCCGACCACAGAGGTAGCAGCATTGCTAACGTTAGCTGAGGCAGATGACGCAAGCAGAGGGGAGCGGAGCGAGTGACATTACAAGAGAGAGAAGGTACGAAACTGATCACAAATGGAGGAAGAACAATTAATGCCCCCCAAAAAATACAGGGGGTCCATCATCTGGCGGTGGTTTAGCTTCAAGCTGGAAGATATTCAGCAGACAACAGCAATACGCAAAGTATGCAGCAGAAGTATTACTACAAAAGGTAGCAGCACTACTAATTTGTTCTTTCATTTAAAAAGTCACCCACGAGAGAATGAAGAGTATTTAATAAATACAGTTTTGGTCAATTGACTTAGTTGTGATTTCCCTCTCTGCATGAAAGTTAAAAAGTAGCATATATTAATGCAGTATGAAGAAGAATGTTTTAATGTAGACACATAAAATCATCATACTGCTGTGATTATATGCACCCAGTGTTCATTCAAAGCTAAGGAAAACTATCGAAATATATAAATCGTATATCGCAATATGGCATAAAAATATTGCGATATTAATAAAAGCCAATATCGCCCAGCTCTAATATACAGTATATGTTAGATAAGAAGCTCACCCATTCCCCATGAACATCCAGATTCTTCACTCGACAGTTTCCTCTTGTCACTTTCGCCTTCAACTTTCTCCTCCCGCTCCTCTTCCTCAGATCCCTCTCCCATCATTCTCTTTTCAAGCTCAGCTCTCTGTTTCTTAGATTGCTCCCTCAGCTCTGTCACTGTTAGTTCAGACTCTTCTTCCTCGTCAAATTCTGGACCCTGAAAGAGCAGAGGAGAGGATTTCATCGAAAGCTAACATTATGTCAAAACAAAGCAAAAAAAAGGCAAAACCAATTATTTTGCTGCCTGAGGATATCATCATCTGCAACTGTTACACACGGATAGAAAACAGACTTTTGATCAATCCAATATACAGTGTCGGCATGTTGGCAAGACAATCAAGAAAAAACACTGCGTATCGAGAAAACAAAAAAGAACTTCATGAAATAGAAGAGCTGCACATAAAAAATATTTTTACGTTTTGTGTGTTTAATTTGTGACTCGTAGTTCCTGCTACAATGTTATACAGAAGTGTACTTAAAACAGCTAAAATGGAACTCTTGCGTGTAAACCGACATCGGCAAAACGAAACAAACGCCGACAGCAACAATTACAAACGCCGACAGCAACAATTACCTGGTGTCAGTGGGCAATACAACAATGATTAGGTCGACATTTTTTATGATCACAAAATTGTTTTAAGGTATTGTTCACACTGCAGGTCCATTTCAATTTTTTTGTCAATATACGACCTGCATCTGATTTATTCCTTACAATTCCGAATTTTTCGTTTCCGACCCAGCCCTCTTTTGTATGTGGAAATAAATCGGATATAAATGCAATGAGTCTTCAATGTGAACACTCCTGCGTTCAGGTTGCATTCATCCGACCAGAACGACGCTAATATGCGACAATTATTTGCCAGAATAAACGGTTACAAAAAAAAAATAGTTGGCAACAGAGAAGAAAACAGGTGAAAATAATATGTTTTAGAAACTCACGTGAAAGTTCCACCACTCTAGTCTCCGACTGCTCGCCCACATAGACGCTCTTCAAACAGACATCCAAGCAAATAATTCCGTAAAACTGCTAGAGCCAAAATACTTGTCCTCTTCCTCCTTAACCTTCTATGCGCAACAATTTGGTTCAGAAAATGTGGACTTTGACTGCACAAAATCCTTGGAATTACTGCAAATGCGCAAGTAGTTATACCAACTAGAATGATTTTACTTTCGTAAACACTGCAACGCCATGACGTCGTGTCTGCATGCGTGTCAGATTGTATTCACATTGGAAATAGCATTTTTTTGGTAATGTGAACGGCTGTCCAATTCGAATTTGACAAAACAGACCTGAATTGGATATTCTGGCCCTGCAGTGTGAACGGAACACGATTGGACACTTTTGTAGACGCTAACTTAAAAGTAGGCATCAATTTTTTAAAGCTCACAGCAGTACTGCCGTACAAAAGCGGCGATCTACATTTTTGCCAGTGGGTGCTCGGACGGGCGGTAAATCTGACGTTACTTTTCTGAGGCTGTGTCTACACTAAGCCGGATAACCCCTTAAATCAGACCTGGGCAAATAAAGGCCCCAGGGGCCAAATGCGGCCCGTTAAGCTTTTCAATCTGGCCCGCCGGACAGTCCCAAATATTTTTTTACATCTTTACGATGGAAAGTGTAGCTGTCATTATGATGTGCATTGATGTTTTCTAATGACCGTAAGTCTTGAACTATTTAAAGTATTTCAATGGTTGGAATCTGCGCTTATTAGGAATATACCAGTTACTATAGAAATCTAATTGGTTACTATGGTCATCTAATTAGTTACTATGGTCATCTACGTCACAGCAGCTCAGACGAGGCACCAAGCAGTGTGGGCGGGAAGCATTTCCACAGACGCGGAAGGAGATTTTCACAACAAAGTTCTAAAGCTTAGTTATATATCAGATTGTAGGTGGGTTTATTTTGTACCCTTCGCGTTCCCATTTCACTGTCCGTTGCATTTTTGTTGCGATTCACTTGATTGTAAAATATTTCAATCGAAAGGGGGTGTGACGTTCATATTTTGTCAATATTCAGTGTTTTATCGTTCATAGAAAACTGTAAAATTCTGTTACGTTTTTTAAAGCAGTTTGTCTTAACGTTTTTAGCATTCAATCAGACATTATTGCAAGGTTTTGTATAAGTGTTTTTAAAAATAGACACACCGGCCCCCAGACACATTTTTTTCTTTAAATGTGGCCCCCGAGTCAAGATAATTGCCAAGTCCTGCCTTAAATGAATAATTATTTAGCCTATGCCCCGCTTCAGCCACATGAAACTATTGTTTAAGGTCCCCCTCTTTGGACAATTTTTTACAATGGTAAGTACACCGTGTATTTCTTGAATCTCCGGCTCTGAGGTATGTATACACTCATTGATCGTTTACAAACTGAGTTTGGAGAGGAAGTGATGCCAGAAAGGCCGCGCCACACACAGGAAGAGATATCAGAAAGAACGCACCACAGCCAGCTTCATAATAAAGCGGTTTCGTAACTCAGAGGTAACCACTGGAAATATGGAGGCGAGTCATTCAGACATGCCAGTGTTTCTCCTTCCGTCTGTACGGACAATTGTGGAAATCACACACGAAACCTTAAAAGTGAGTGATTGCCGCTATTTGGGATACACACTTCTCAGACGGCAAGAGAACTTTCAAACGTTGAGGTCAGCTGTGATTCTACTTACCGAAAAACTTTGTCCATTTTTCGAAGGAGAGACAATAAGAATGCGGGATCCTGTGGATACGATAAAAAAGGTAGCGTGTGCTTTGTATTACCAAGCCGTCGAGGGAAGACGACGGAAAACGGCGATTGCTTTTGGACTGGCAAAACAAACTGTATCAGTTATTGTCCACCATGTATGTTGCGGACTCAACATCTAGGTCCAGAGTATATAAAGTCACCGAAAATGAATCGACAATGAAGGTGAGACAAAAGGAGCGAGGAGTGTCTTGACCAGATATCGATATCCAGAGATTGATTGTTGTAAAATGTTTTTTGTGACATTATGAACTTTCACGTGTCCAATAATGATTTGATTAATTTATGATGGCTTAGGTGTGATTCACTACAATAGGGCTCCACAGCACACTGGATTCCAGTTAATTGAAATACCACAACAATGGATATTGTTCAGATAAGTTAAATGTAAGAACTTGCACACAAAGCAACACTGGAGGTGACTATGACGTGCGCATTTTCCACATGTGCATATTAGGTTGCGTTGCGCCGGCTGCCGGAAGGAAGGAAGTGGTCTTAAATGACCATTGTGTGTGTGTATGGACAAGGATATGGTTAGGCGTTTTTTGCTTGGTGGGAGAAAGAATTTGCCATCAATCCCACGTGGGTGCTCGGCTTTGTCTGTGGGTGCTTGGGCACCACGCCTATGCTGCTATATAAATGTGTCATGGTCAGTTTCACACATTAATGGCAGCAACCCACTGCCACAAATAGATTGCAGTCCTGATTGACACTGGCGCAGTGGGGAGAGTGGCCGTGCGCAACCCGAGCGTCCCTGGTTCAATTCCCACCTAGTACCAACCTCGTCACGTCCGTTGTGTCCTGAGCAAGACACTTCACCCTTGCTCCTGATGGGTGCTGGTTGGCGCCTTCCATGGCAGCTCCCTCCATCAGTGTGTGAATGTGTGTGTGAATGGGTAAATGTGGAAGTAGTGTCAAAGCGCTTTGAGTACCTTGAAGGTAGAAAAGCGCTATACAAGTACAACCCATTTATATATAATCAGATTTTCTCCTATTCTAATTAAAGTGCTAATGCTAGTCGACAGAACTAAACAAATAAAAAATAAAAAATGAATAAAAAATAAAAATAGCACCCAAAGTTAAACTAACAACAACCCAAAAAAAGTACTTACTAGAACAGACCTGGGCAAATTAAGGCCCGGGGGCCACATGCGGCCCGTTAAGCTTTTCAATCTGGCCCACCGGAAATTCTCAAATAATTGTTTTAGATCTTTAAGATGGATCTTTAAGATAGCTGCCATTATGATGTGCAGTGATGTTTTCCAAATTACCATAAGCCTTGAACCATATAAAGTATTTCAATGGTTGGAATCTCCGCTTTTGCATGATATACTAGTTACTATGGTATTCTAAAAGTTACTAGGGTAATCCAATAAATTACTAGGGTAATCTACGTCAGAGCAGCTCAAACGAGGCACCAAACAGTGTGGGTGGGGAGCGTTTCCACAGAGTGTTTCCAGAGTGGCCAGCCTGAAATGGGGGTGTCAGGGACAGACGTGGAAGGATATTTTTGCAACAAAGTTTTACACCTGAGTGATATATCAGATATATCAGATTGTAGGTTGGTTTATTTCTACCTTTCTTGTTCATATTTCGCTGTTTGTTGCATTTTTGTTGTGTTTCGCTTGATTGTAAAATATGTAGATGGAGAGGGTGTGTGGCGTTCATATATTATCAATATTCAGTGTTTTATCCTTCATAGTTAAAATTGTAAGTCCCACATTCTTTATTTTCATGTACATTCTGGGTGTGTCATTCAGTAAATAAATAAAAATTCCATTCTGTTTTTTAAGACGGTCAGTCATAACATTCTAAAGGCCTACTGAAACCCACTACTACCGACCACTTAGTCTGATAGTTTACATATCAATGATGAAATATTAACAATGCAACACATGCCAATACGGTCGATTTAGTTGACTAAATTGCAATTTTAAATTTCCCGCGAGGTATCCTGTTGAAAACGTCGCGGAATGATGACGCGTATGATGACGAGTGCGCGTGACGTCACCGGTGGTAGCGGATATCTGGATATCTGTGTTGCTGAATCTTTTGCAATTTGTTCAATTAATAATGGAGACTACAAAGAAGAATGCTGTTGGTGGAAAGAGGTGTATTGCAGCTGCCTTTAGCAACACAAACACAGCCAGGGTTTCTTTGTTTGTTGTGAAGTTTTAATACGGAACAGAGCGGTCAAGCGGACATGTTTCTCTACCACATGTCAACCGGCATGTTTTGGTGAGAAAATTGTGGTAATAAGTCGGCTCTTACCGTAAACATGAGCGGACCTTGTGTCGTTCTTCCTGTAGCTGTCAAAGAGGCAGCTGCGACTTTCTTGGCTCCTCCATGGCTTCCCTCAGAGACACTGGCGGTCACCACACCTCTCCGACTTTCAGGTATGACTACATAATCTCACTAAAACACTAGTAACACGATAAGCAGATAAGGGATTTTCCAGAATTATCCTAGTAAATGTGTCTAATAACATCTGAATCGCTCCCACTGCCCTCGTCTTTTTTTCTTTTTTTTCTTGTAGTCATTCACTCTCACTATCCTCATCCATGAATCTTTCATCCTCGCTCAAATTAATGGGGAAATTGTCGCTTTCTCGGTCCGAATCGCTCTAGCTGCTGGTGGCTGTGATTGTAAACAGAGGATGTAAGGAGCTCTATAACCAGTGACGTCACGCGTACATCGTCTGCTACTTCTGGTACAGGTGTTGTAGGCACAATACCAATGTGAGCAATTTGCAAAATGCGCAACCGCATTTTGCAAATTTGTATAATGCGCAATCTTTTTACAAATTGTTTCCAGCTATATATTTGAATAATGTGTGGTGCACATTTTGCATATCAATGGGCGCAATTTGTATAATGCACAATCTTTTTGGCAATTTTAGAAATTGCTTCCAGCTATATATTGATTGTGTTGGAAGTTCTGGCTATTAACCCTAACCCTAACCCTTGATGCCATCCACGCAGTGTTGGGAGACTGTTTTGCTGTTCTTCTTCTGTTTGATGTACCTTTCTGTGCAGAATTCCGCAAATTATTCTTCAACCGTCCTCACACCATCCATTTGCACGGTCGCACCATTTTCAAACAAAATCTCGTCTTGTGATATTCAAATTGCCTGCGCACAATGGAAATTAGGTAAAATTTGCAAAGTGTGCGAGATTGGTGAAGTGCTTACAACACAGGCAAGGCTTTTTTATTAGCGACCAAAAGTTGTGAACTTTATCATGGATGTTCCCTACTAAATCCTTATAGCAAAAATAATGGCAATATCGCAAAATGATCAAGTATGACACATAGAATGGACCTGCTACCCCCGTTTAAATAAGAAAATCTCATTTCAGTAGGCCTTTAAGGGTCCATTTTATGTGTCATACTTGATCATTTTGCGATATTGCCATATTTTTGCTGAAAGGATTTAGTAGAGAAAATCCACGATAAAGTTCGCAACTTTCGGTGCTAAGAGAAAAGTTCTGCCTCTACCAGAAGTCGCAGACGATGACGTCACATGTTTGATGGCTCCTCACATATTTACATTGTTTTTAATGGGAGCCTCCAACAAAAAGTGCAATTCGGACCGAGAAAACGACAATTTTCCCATTAATTTGAGCGAGGATGAAAGATTCGTGTTTGAGGATATTGATAGCGACGGACTAGAAAAAAAAAAAAACGCGATTGAATTGGGACAGATTCCGATGTTTTTAGACACATTTACTAGGTTAATTCTGGGAAATCCCTTATCTTTCTATTGTGTTGCTAGGGTTTTAGTGAGTTTAATATTACCTGATAGTCGGAAGGGTGTCTCCACGGGTGTCTTGACGCGCAGTGTCTCAGGGGAGTCGACGGTAGATATGGACGGCACAAGCTCAACTTTTCTCCCGTTAGAACTGACTTTTTAACTATAATTTTCTCACCGAAACCTGCTGGTTGACATGTGGTCAGGATCCATGTTCTCTTGACCGCGCTCTGATCCATAGGAAAGTTTCACCTCCAGGAATTTTAAACAAGGAATCACCGTGTGTTTGTGTGGCTAAAGCTTCCCAACTCCATCTTTCTACTGTGACTTCTCCAATATTAATTGAACAAATTGCAAAAGATTCAGCAACACAGATGTCCAAAAAAACTGTATAATTATTCCGTTAAAGCAGACGACATTTAGCTGTGTGTGTGCGCAGCGCTCTTACTTCCTAAAAACCCGTTACGTCTTGCGTACACGTCATCATTACACGACGTTTCGAAGACAAAACTCCCGGGAAATTTAAACTTGTAATTTAGTAAATTAAAAGGGCCATATTGACATGTGTTGCAATGTTAATATTTCATCATTGATATATAAACTATCAGACTGGGTGGTGGGTAGTAGTGGGTTTCAGTAGGCCTTTAAGCTTTCAATCAGATATTATTGGGACTTTGTGGATTAGTGTTCCTAAAAATAGATATACCAGCCCCCAGTCCCATTTTTTTCTCTAAATTTGGCTCCCCGAGTCAAAATAATTGCCCAGGCCTGTACTAGAAGGGGACGACAAAATATTTACCTGGAGGATGAAAAGTCTAGTGCTGCCTCCAAACTTGAGGACATGTCCAACACGGAGTCTGATGTACGTCTTAGGAGGGATCTTATTCTTGTTGACAACAGTACCGTGCGTGCTGCTGAGGTCGTGGACGTAGAAGCCGGGTTCCTCACCCACACATCCCGTCCCGGGCTGCTGGCGGTATTGAATGACAGCATGGTACCTGGAGATAGAAGGATGCTCCAGAGAGACGTCGCACACCGGTAAACGTCCAACCACAAAGTAACTTTTCAGCGTGAGGGGCACCCGGTCTACTATGGTGCCGTTTTTTAGAATTTCAAGAGCATAGGCGTCGTGTGGTGGCGGGCCAGCCCACTGCGGCTCTGCGTACGGGGCGGGGGGGATGTTGCCAGCAGGCGGTACCTTGCATGTTTTCTCTTTGGCTTCTGCTTTCCCCTTCACCGGAGAAAGGTCTCTATGTTTATCAGTGTTTGTATTCTCTTGTGGCGTTTTGTTATCATCCGCTGATAACCCACAATTAGGGTTAACAACTGGAGCGTCGCCGAGTTCTGCCTTGGTTGTTGTCTCCGCTTCTGGTTTGGATGGAGCAGCAGCGTTTAGACTGCGTTTGCGAGCAAGAGAAGGCACGGCGAATGACGCTGGTTTTTTGAAGGGGGCCGCTGTTTCTTGGTCGTCGGTGGGTATTTCTTTCTTTTCGGGTTGCTCGTCGTGATTAATGGAGGAAAGGCCGTCTATTTCCACCGCGTCGGGGTCTTTTTCATTTGACGAACTCATGTCTTTCTGCTGCGTGGCGGCCATGTTTGTTTGGTGCGACTGCCAATTGTGCCCGGGTTTTGTCTCTTGATACAAAACATACAAAACATTAAAAAAAAAAAAAAAAAAATTCAACAAAACTATAAAAAATATTACCATTGGATTAAATCAGAGGTATTTTTTCTCAATATTTTTTTTTCAGTTTTTGTGAAAGTAAACATATTTTCATATATCACCGGAAAAAGCAAAAGAGTTACTTCCGGTTGAACATTAATTTGAAAAAAAACGAAGCTCATTTGTCCTGACCTCAACAAACCTTTTTTTTTATGGAAAACGTGAGTTACTATTCTGTTTTTTCACAGTAGTAAGCATGCTTTCTGTCAATTTAATATTCATGTACGTAATCGAGTCGCGCGCCGCTAAGCAGTAAACATGTTTTGCCTTTCTAAAGCTAATTGTGTCGACCGCAAAACGTTGTTTTTCATCAATTTTATGAATCAAAAAATGATATACTACCATAAATAGTTTATCGTTATTTTAAGTAGACACAATTGTTGAGCGTATTAAGTGTGTGAGACAAGTAAACAGGGAACGTTAGCCCAATGTAGCTGATTAACACAAAGTGAAGACGTTTCCTTTAATGGACATGTTTACAGCGTACTGGAACTTAAATTGGCGGATGACTCCCTTTAGAAATCATATGTAAACATGTGTTGATGTGCAGATTTGTATTATTGTTTCATTCTGTGATTGTCAACAAGCCACACATTCTAAAAAGTGCACCGGACGTGTCCAAAATAAGAGTCCTTCTGTATTTAAATATTTAATATCAAACTGTTGGAATTCTCATAATTACAGCTATTTTGGCAACTTCTGACATGTTTGTCTCTTATTTGTGTCCATTTTCTCAGTGTGTCGACTGAAGACCAACTTTGATCAACGACGCATCCTCTCATCGTGATGCGCTACTGGGGTGAGATCCCTGGGCCGGCAGGAGCTCCTCCCAGTCGGAGCTCCTTCGATTTGCTCCAGCGTGAGTTTCGGTCAGTGGAGATGCAGGATCCTCCCCTACATCAGCCGTCAGCCCAGCGGCCGCGCCCTACCACGATGCTGGACATCCCTTCGGAGCCTTGCAGTCTCACCATTCACACGGTGCAACTATGCCAGCACGTCCGCCGCCTTCGTGCACTTTTGGCGACTGCCCAGGGTCAGAGCGCGGCGTCCTCCGAGGCTGGCGGAAAGCCCGAGGATGTTGAAACACATCTGTCCTTGCAGCCTCCCACCCCGCCTGCCATGCCTGATGACTTGCTGCCGCTTGACAGCAAAGCTCCCTGGCAGCCGTTCCAGCTCCGCCACAGTGACCCTGAAAGTGACTTCTATAAGTAAGCATTTTTTAATTAGTCTTTCTATGTGGTGTTATCACTTGGTTTCTCATTGGGTTCTCCAATATCAGGGGCAAAGGTGAGCCAGTCACAGAGCTGAGTTGGCCATCCTGCAGACAGCTCCTCTATCAGTCAGTAGCCACCATTTTGGCCCACGCCGGCTTTGAGACAGCCCATGAGAGTGTGCTTGAAACTCTGACCGACCTAGTTCATGAGCACTATCTGCGCCTAACCCGCCTCCTGCGGGTAGCAGTGGACAGGGAGGCCCGGTTGGGGGCCAGCCCCTTTCCAGACGTGATGGAACAGGTATTCCACGAGGTGGGCATCGGCAGTGTGCTGGCCTTGCAACGCTTCTGGCAAGTGCGCATCAAGGATTATCACAGCTACATGTTAAAGGTGAGGGAATAATGCAGCACTGTAATTTGTAGGATTATATCAACTTGTCATGGGTTCTGCCTAATATTGTAAATGCAAATTACAAACCATTCAGCTTGGCAATTAAAGTTCTTTTCCAGGTTGTAGGGGACCTATTCTCCCTTACGTTTAAGTGGAAAAAATTGTGCAATTACGCGGATTTTCTGTGCTGGGCAGTCTTTGCCTGCGCACCTTCATCCAAAATGTGTACTTTGGGTGGCGCAAAACTGAAATTTGGGCGTTCCCAGTCAATCCAGGGCTTGTATGTATTCTCCCATCCACTTGAAGGGGAACTGCAGTTTTTAAAAACGTTTTGCCTTTCATTTACTATCCCTATGTAAAACAGGCACACATGTTTTTTTTTTTTTAAAGCATTGTTACAGGTAGATAAGCACGAGCAAAAGTTAGCTGACAATGGAGGCAATGGGATTCAAACCGTCATTGCGTATATCGCGCCTACAAAGCCCTCGAGAAAAGAATCCAAAAACTGCTAACAATACTCAATTTACATGTTGTGATCTAAATATCTTACCAAGTATTAACGATCTAGTTATTATAAGCCTTAACGTTAAAGTACTACTTTTAGCAGTGCCATGATCACAGAGAGCTAACTAATTTATGAAGGTAATGACATACAAACGGGAGATGAGAGTCTTATTTTATGAAGCCATTTTGTTTTGTGTCAAAAAGCCACATCACCATTTTTAACTGGTCTGCATCAATACCAACATTTTTAAGAAGTCAGTGAAAGTCCACGGCAATCTATAGATTTATTTATGTATTCTAAATTAACGTAACTGCTCCTCACTTCCAAATTTAGCACACCATTAATTGTCTGGTGAAGAATTAATCAATATAAATGATAAATGGGTTGTACTTATATAGCGCTTTTCTACCTTCAAGGTACTCAAAGCGCTTTGACATTACTTCCACATTTACCCATTCACACACACATTCACACACACTGATGGAGGGAGCTGCCATGCAAGGCGCCAACCAGCACCCATCAGGAGCAAGGGTGAAGTGTCTTGCTCAGGACACAACGGACGTGATGAGGTTGGTACTAGGTGGGATTTGAACCAGGGACCCTCGGGTTGCGCACGGCCACTCTCCCACTGCGCCACGCCGTCCCTATTATTAATATTAATCATTATATTTCTGTGAAGTGTGAATACATCACACCATAGTTACTTATTGGTGTTTTAATTCTGACAGGGATACTCAATTATGTGGTGTTATGGACAATCAAGGTTTTATTTTGAATATTAGTGATTTTATATTCATTATTATGTCATTCCAGGTCAGTAATGATCTGTCAGAAGAATATGAAAGGCTGGTGAATCCAGAGAAGGCTCTAGAGGACTCCAAGCCCCCCAGGATCAAGGAGGAACCCATGAATGACATTTCTTTCCCAGTTAGTGAGGAGCCCGAAGCCGACCTAGCCTCTGGGGACCAGACTTTGCCAATGGGGGTTATTGGGGCTCACGGTGAAAGGCTGTCCTCAGGCCTGGACGGCGACCATTCGCCTCACACTTCAGGTAAGCCTGTTTTTTGTTCATGTATGCAAAGAGCATTTATGAATATACAGCACCGGTATATTGGATGAAGCTTCTATATAATAAAACATTTCAGGGATGAGACATGCGCATATAAGCAGCATCCATGTGCAATTTTAATTTTATACCATTAACATTTCTTCATTGTCCTTTAAAGGTGGAGGTGTGGCCAACAACTCCCCTTTGTGGCCACAGGTAAAGGTGGAGCCACAGGATGGCGAAGACGGCCAGGGCGCTGCTGCGCATCATCACCACCACCACCATCATCCTCATCACCACCACCTGGGTGGCGATGTGTTTGAAGAGGGGGGGCCCATGTCCACCATGAGCGAGTCAGGAGGCGCCATGGCACCCTCTCCCGCTGGCTCAGCATCAGACGGCACTTACGCCTCACATTCGCCAGACTCCCTGATGAGTACCTCGCCCGTCTTTAATCACAGACCCAAGAAGCGAGCAAGGAAGATGTGAGGTTGCGGTGAGTGTCGGAGGAAAATAGAAATAGCAAAAAATGACTGCAGACATTAAATTAAACCATTAATTTAATGGTTTAATTAACCATAAATTAATGGTTGATTAATGGTTAATTAATTAATGGTTTAATATTAAACCATTAATGGTTTAATATTAAACCATTAATTTAATATCAGTAAGGTATTACTTTAACAATAATATTGTTGTTGTGATATTATTTTTGCATAACAGCTTATAGTTATAATAAAATGATGAAAACATTTGATGTCTGGGGGTTATTAAAAAGCAAGAACGTAAACTTTGTGTTATATGTGACAAATGAGTATGTTTACTTTATTTATTTAGGACAGAACGAACAAAAATATTTCTTCATCACAATTCAAAAAGGAAAAAAAAAGCATCTCCAATACAATACCGGCATTAGTTTAAAAAAAAAAACAACTAACAACCAAAACTTAATAATAAAAGAAACATTGAGAAACTTATGATGTCCTTCATCAGAAGCAAGGGTGAAGTGTCTTGCTCAGGACACAAAGGACGTAACGAGGTTGGTACTAGGTGGGGATTGAACCAGGGATGCTCGGGTGTGCACGGCCACTCTACCACTGTGCCACGCCGTCCCAGTAATAAACCCACTCATTTGATACATTTCAGCATATGTCTATTAATTATCAGTATAAAAGTTTAAGCTTTTTGCCCTTATATTACATATTTCCCCTATATATTACATATTTTTCTTACACATGTCTCATTTGATTTTATTTGGACAATTTTCAGCGGGCTAACAAAACTAGTTGCGGGCCGCACTTTGACATCCCTGATGTAAATGATTACATTTCACGTTAAAGTCATACCTTAGGTGTCCAGTGTCCAAAACAGCTGCATTTTTGGGGGGAAATTTTGCCAATCGTTCACACTCCTTATAAGAGACAAGAAGACAAAAGTTTTTTTTTTTTGTAAAAATCGTCTTGTTGTAGATGGCTAGCAATGCAGCTGATGGGAGCAATCAAGTTTACCTTTTAAATCACTTTAAACATGCTTAAAAAACTGTCAGTACTTTATTTATGTTCTGTAACCTGTATAATAACCAAGCTGTAGTGACAATGTTGTTGTAAGCGTGAAAACTGAGGAGTTATTTTTCCAGTGTACTAACACATCGGCGTGCTTTTGTATTAGCCGTAAAAGCAAACTACGGCAAGAGATAAACTAGCTTCTACGTCAGGACAAAACGTGTTTGAGTTTGTAATGCACAACGCAATGCGATCGGAGAATGACCTGTACTGACTGGAAAAACATGAACAATCATATTACAGTATTTGTGAAGTATTAGCCCACAGTTCATGTTTTGGTTGTACACAACCAGCTCAACAGCATATGTACTGTAGTTGTCGGGTGATTTGCTGCATGTATTATTAACAATAGAACAGTGGTGACTTACTCGATGGTCTGTTTGGTTAAGCTGTCCGGGGACGTTTCCAGTTGATTTGGGCACTCCAATAATTCTGCATCGCTTAGCTCAAAAGTTCCAGATTTGCAGCGAGACCAAATTGCACCGTTCCTCACTCTCTGGGCTTCTTAGTGCTTGCTTTTATAAGCAGCAGTTGTGTGAATTATATTTATATAGCGCTTTTCTCAAGTGACTCAAAGCGCTTTACATAGTGACACCCAATATCTAAGTTACATTTATACCAGTGTGGGTGGCACTGGGAGCAGGTGGGTAAAGTGCCTTGCCCAAGGACACAACGGCAGTAACTAGGATGGCACAAGCGGGAATCGAACCTGCAACTCTCAAGTTGCTGGCACGGCCACTCTACCAACCGAGCTATGCCGCCCCAGTTCATCTTGCGTATATTCAGCTTCAAAAATATAAAGTCGTGAATATTCATTTGTCCAAAAGTAGTCGTCTTTTTTGTCTGTTACCAAGTCTGCCGTGATTACAGGGTATCCGCGGATCCTTAAAAAGTCTTAAAAAGTCTTAAATTCATGTGTCTAAAATTAAGGCCTTAAAAAGTATTACATTTATTAGAAATTCCTAAGATGGTCGTAATTCAGTACTCAATGGTCTTAAATTGTCGGGCCAGTTTTTTTTTTTTTTTGGGGCACGTCTTTGAGTAAAAGTAAGTGATTTCAGTGTCAGTCGCGCGCATAGCTGGGTTGCGCGCAGACTCCTACCTTTCTTCCTTGCGTCCCGCCTTTCAGTCAGTATGGGGAAATAATAAAGATTGATTAGATTTATATCGCGCTTTTCTATTGTTATATACTCAAAGCGCTCACAGAGAAGTGAGAACCCATCATTCATTCACACCTGGTGGTGGTAAGCTACATCTGTAGCCACAGCTGCCCTGGGGTAAACTGACGGAAGCGTGGCTGCCATTTTGCGCCTACGGCCCTTCCGACCACCACCTATCATTCATTCATCATTCATTCACCAGTGTGAGTGGCACCGGGGGCAAAGGGTGAAGTATCCTGCCCAAGGACACAACGGCAGCGACTTTGATGTCAATAGGCGGGAAGCGAACCTGCAACCCTCAGGTTTCTGGCACGGCCGCTCTACCCACTACGCCATGCCCCCCAAATGCAAGTTTTGTGAGTGTTGGCTGGAGGACAGCCGGTTTAAAAGCTGGCTTAAGCCTGTTGCCAATCCCGAGGAGGCCAGGTGCATACTTTGTAAGAGAAATTTCAAACTTGGCACCATGGGAATTACAGCGGTCGAATCGCACATGCAGTGCAGTAAGCATAAAATCGCGGCAGAGAGCCAAAAACAAACACCGGGCATCTCTCAGTTCTGCGTGGGTCCAGCGCCAACGCACACCCAGCTAGCAACAACTGCCGCTAGCAGCACTGACCTGACACTAATCTTCGGCGGGACAGCAACATTAAAATCCGAGGTGTTATGGATCTTGCACACTGTGGTGAAACATCAATCCTACACCTCAAATGACGGGATTGGCGATCTTTTTCGTGTGATGTTTCCTGATTCTCAGGTTGCTAATACATTTTCCTGCGGAAAGGATAAACCAGCATGAATTACGAGACACGGATTAGCACCTCACATCCAAAACCTGCTCTTCAACCAAGTCAACGAGACTCGGTATGTGTTAATAAATGTAATTTATTTTTACCCTCACCTCGGTTATTATGTTTTTACTGGTGTTGGTTTGTTTGTTTTGGATGTCAAAGTTTTTGGATCCCTCAAGATTTTTGCAGAGTGGTGCTTATCAGTTTGTTTATTAATAAACATACAAAAAGTAAACTTCACTGATTGTCATTGAGGTTGTAGTACAGTGGGATCCCCAACCATCGCTCATATTTATAGATTTTTTAATTTTTTTTTTTGGTCTTAAATTTCATTCAAGGTTAAATTTGACTTGCTGAAACCTGTAGATACCCTGGATTAGAACACACACGCGTGTCTGTTTGCTATAGGAACACACAGTAAATGCCGGAAGTCAGATGTGCGCTGCTATGGAAACAAAAATAAATGCACCAGAGAAGGAGGTCCCGCTATTAGCCATTAGCCACATCTTCCAAGCTGTTTTTGTCATTTTTAAAATCCTAATTAAAAAAATAAATTTTTGTCTCTCATAATTGTTGGGAATGATAGGTAAAAAAAAATAGTGCAGTTCCCCTTTTAATTAAATTTGTATTAACTAATAACCTCGGAAACCTCAGTTTCCTTGGACGTATCCTCGCTCATCCATGCTGACTGGACACTGGTCGAGAGTGGAGTCGGCTCTCTTGGTTGCTTTGTTGGGTCTGCTCCTGTCTCTGGCCATGCTCCCTCCACCCCAGCGGACGATGCCGTGGAACACCGCAGAGGCCACCACAGTGGATATGTTTCTTTTATTTTTTATTCATAGCTGTATGTAGAAGTGGCTGGTTGTATCAGTTCCGCTGCTTTAATGTCTTTAATGTCCCTTGTGTGCTTTGAAGTTTGATCTTTCCCTCTTACACACATGTAAGAGGGATGTGTACTATGGCAATGAGTTGTTTTTTTCCCCTTGGCCTCAGTTTGGACCCCCTCTCCAGGGGCCCAGGCTTACACCGATTTTTTTAAATTGTATTCTATTGTATTTTAATCTTCTATTTTTTTCTCCCATTCCCTCCCACTTGTTTACCTGTATCTCACCTTTTTTGTAAGGGGCGCTGGAAGCCGGCAGACCAGTCAGCGATCCTGTTCTGTCTCCCTGTAATGTTTGTCTGATCTTGAATGGGATTGTGCTGAAAATTTAAATTTTCCTGAAGGAACTCACCTGAAGGAATAAATAAAGCACTATCTAATCTATCTAATCTAATCTAATCTAATGTAATCAGATCAATATGCAGGAAACTCTGCTGACTAGACAAATTTACGGTTGATTTTATTATGCATTTTATAAATTTTATTTCCATATATTTTGATTTTCCAACTCTTCATTATTGCTTCACAGACTTCACATGCAGGCCAAGACACAACAATACACAAGAGGCTGTAAGCATATTTGTTTAATTAGCAGCTGTTTCAGTAATGACGCACAAAACTGAGGGCAACATCAGTGGAAAAGTTGCTTAACTGTACACTTATGAATGAGACATCAACCCAGCCTTATAGGCAAAGTCAATGTCGTTGTGTCCTTGGGCAAGACACTTTACCCACCTGCTCCCAGTGCCACCCACACTGGTTTAATTCACTTCACTTCAAAGTAATTGCTTAGATTTTCCTGCTCACTGAGCTGATGTGTTCAAATTCACGTGAAGTTTGCCGTGCATGTTTTAAGTGTGACAAGAGCTTAGAAATGTGTTTATATTATTAAGGCCCAATTAAATAATAGCCGAGTTAGTAATATGACTGATTTGCAATGTTAAATATGTTGCAATAGGGAAACATTTGGGGTGGGCAGTGGCAGAACAGCGCCCTCACCTGACTGTAAAGAGGCATTTGAGATAATACACCAGGCGCACTTCAGGATACAGTTTGTGTGTACTTCTACTAATATTGATATACTTATACAGTTGGAAGGGGTTTTCATATGGCCCCATTTGTCATGGTTCACCTGACACATGAAACATGACGAATTGGGATGGATTCACTATCTACCTCAGCCGCCAGATGACAGTTTTGAAATATAAAATGTGTACTGTGGCAATTCTTACTTTGACTACTGTGTCAGTTGTTATGTAGAGTGGCACTTTCCATTGTTTCCAGCAAATTACATTGCAAAAAAGACAAGCGATACAAAAAGGTCAGGAAAAAACACAGAGGCTATATCATCCTTACAAGTCTGTTTCGCAGGGGAACCTGACCTTACATATATTCCGCTCTACCCCGGTATTGAGCACTGTATAAGGGATAAACCACAGAAACCTTGACTCTCTCTCTCTCTCTCTCTCTCTATATATATATATATATATATACATTGTGACCGTTATATGTGTACACGCAACATATAACCCACTTGCCATTGAAATAGTGTTCATCATAACTATGGTACTGTATTTTTGGATTCGTCCATGTCAACCAACTTTGCTATCGCTGGTGTTTGATGCCCATCTAAGGGTTTCCAGTGGGTATTCTTTGTCAGCAATATTCCTAGTTTTGCATGCAGAAGCAACACTGTAGAGCCCCGTTGCAAGTTGTATAACCTTCTGGGGATATTTTGCCTGCAGCGTTCGGTTCTCAGCTGTCATCCTTGTAAATACTAAAAATAATGGCGCCTCTTTCGAGAAATAAATCTGGGACACGTCGCTCATTTAATTCCACAGCGTCAGTTCAGCTCTCTGCCGCTGGAGGGCAGTGTTGTGCCACACACATATGACGACATGGCCTGGCGCCTCATGGGCACGCGGACAATGATACTCTCAACTATCCATCCATCCATTTACTACCGCTTGTCCCTTTCGGGGTCACAGGGGGTGCTGACTAACATGTGTTAAATAACACAAAACGCTTGCTGTTGATGATACATTTCTATTCAGGGCTTTAAATGTTGATTTTAAAGTATTTGATTGTTTGATAATTCCCATTATTGATCATAATAAAATACTGTACATGCAGGCTCAAATGCAGTAGTACTAAAACATTCCAAATAACATCCTACAGTACCTTATGTTTGTACGAATAATATTGATTAATTATTAACCAATACTGTCAATTGTTTTGTAATCAGAATAACTGTTGTATTGATTTGGATTATTTATGTTTCAAGATGAGGTGGCGACTTCTCCAGGGTGTACTCTTCCTTCCGGCCGAGTGTAGCAGAGATACGCTCCAACACCCCCCGCGAACCCGAAAGGGACAAGCGGTAGGAAATGGATGGATTATGAATTAATTTTAACAGCCATAATAATAACTCAACCTTATGTATTGAGTATAAAATGTATGTTTGCATTGAACTAATCTTCTTGCTGAGCAAGGGGCAGCAGAGGTCATCGTAGGTCAGCCTCCTGGTCACTCTGGGTGAAGACATGAACGCTCCAGCACAGTGACTGGGATGGAGAAAGAGGCGTTCACTCTACCCCCTGAACCACATCCATGCCAACTCTCATTTTTTAAATCTGTATGCAGCTTCACAGACACAGTTAAATTTGCTGACATAACAGTTTGGAAGAATGATACAAAAAAAAAAAAGCGTAATTACACTTCGGCAGTGTTATCTCACTTTAGTGTAACATAGCAGAACAGCGTGTGCAGTCTGGTTAAGGCAGATAGGAACTTATCTTTTTAATTTGCAACATGCACAAGCAGTAAAAATATGATCAGAGGTGTCTTATAATAGTCAACTATTTGAGGATTTGTTTCTTACGGAGGACTCGGACTCGAAAATCAACCTCGCAAATCTTCGGACATTAAACCCCTTTTCCCCCTCTATGTCAGGTAGGCGAGTTGAGCAGAATTTTTATTTTGAGCCCCCCCCCCCTCCCTGTCACAATATTTTGTCACACTTTTTAAAGGTGAAATTTATGATTTATTTTTAATCAAACTTGCATTTAATACAGTTTCAAGTGTGATGAATTGTTTCATTTATACATCCATTTTTTACCGCTTGTCCGTCTTGGGGTGGCAGGGGGTGCTGGAGCCTATTCCAGCTGCACTCGGGCAGATGGCGGTGTACATCATACTTGCCAACCCTCCCAAACACACACACACATATATATATATATATATATATATATATATATATATATATATATATATATATATATATATATATATTTATATATATATATATATATATATATTGAATTTCAGGGATTTCTAGCTATAAATATACTCCAGTATTGTTAAAAAAAAAACCGGAATTTGTTATACCATTTGTTACAACATATCTTTGTGAGGAATTCTTTTAGAGGATGCTGGACATAAAAACAAAGAAAAAGAACAGACTTTGCTGTGAAAAGGACATGAGAGTGGCACTTGTTAAAGGCCTACTGAAACCCACTACTACCCACCACGCAGTCTGATAGTTTATATATCAATGATGAAATATTAACATTGCAACACATGCCAATACGGCTTTTTTAGTTTACTAAATTACAATTTGAAATTTCCCGGGAGTTTCGTCTTGAGAATGTTGTGTAATGATGACGTGTACGCAAGACGTCACGCGATTTTAGGAAGTATGAGCGCTACACACACACACAGCTAAAAGTCAACTGCTTTAACAGCATAATTATACAGTTTTTTGGACATCTGTGTTGCTGAATCTTTTGCAATTTGTTGAATTAATATTGGAGAAGTCACAGTAGAAAGATAGAGTTGGCACGCTTTAGCCTTTAGCCACACAAACACACGGTGATTCCTTGTTTAAAATTCCCGGAGGTGAAAATTTACTATGGATCAGAGCGCGGTCAAGCGAACATGAATCCAGACCAAATGTCAACCAGCAGGTTTCGGTGAGAAAATAATGGTTAAAAAGTCGCTTCTTACCAGAGAAAAGCTGAGCTTGGGCCGTCCATGAAGTTGCCTTCGACTTCCCTGAGACATTGTCGTCAACACACCCGTGGACACACCTCTTCTACTATCAGGTAATATCGAACTCACTAAAACACTAGCAACACAACAGAAAGATAAGGGATTTCCCCGAATTATCCAAGTAAATGTGTTTAAAAACATCGGAATCCGTCCCAATGCAATCGCGTTTTTTTAAATTAAATTTTTTATTTATTTTTTTTCTAGTCCGTCGCTATCAATATCCTCAAACACAAATCTTTCATCCTCGCTCAAATTAATGGGGAATTTGTCATTTTCTCGGTCCAATTAGCACTTTTTGTTGGAGGCTCCCATTAAAAACAATGTGAATATGTGAGGAGCCATCAAACATGTGACGTCATCGTCTGCAACTTCCGGTAGAGGCAGGGCTTTTTTCTTAACACCGACAGTTGCAAAGTTTTTCGTGGATGTTCCCTACTAAATCCTTTGAGCAAAAATATGGCAATATCGCGAAATGATCAAGTATGACACATAGAATGGACCTGCTATCCCCGTTTAAATGAGAACATCTAATTTCAGTAGGCCTTTAAGGCGCATATCTGAACTGGTCTCTCAAAGGCAACAGCAGAAGTCATACTGATTTGCAGGCGTGTCATTTGTTGTGAGTTCATGCACTGCATTGGTGTTGTTCTTTGAACAAGGTGATGTTCATGCACGGTCCATTTTCTGCACCAGTAAAAAAAACATATAACTTTGTCTTGAATTTGGAAAAAAAAACATTTAATTTTTTCACTAAAGGGTTCGGTGAATGCGCATATGAAACTGGTGGGGTTCGGTACCTTCAAAAAGGTTAAGAACCACTGGTTTAATCACACAAGGCAGGGCTTCCACACTGCGGGTGACCTGAGATCAGTGTTGCCAACTCCTCAGTAAGAAAAGTAGCCATTGGCTGTCCTATAAATCGCAAGTAGTCACTAGAAGACGTTGTCGTCTTATTTGCGTAATTGACTGCAATGAACGCTGTAGAAGAGAGGAATAATGATAAAAAAGTGAGTTAAAAAATGTCAAGTATGATTAGAAGTACAAATGAAATGTTCTAAGTTATTTCTTTCTTTGTTTTCTATAAATGTAATGCATTAAATGCATTCCTACTTAAGCAAACACAAAAGGAATTAGTGTACTAAGCCTAAGTGTTCATAAAACCCTGGCAGAGGTATAATTTTAAAAGTATGTTTTTTATATTTTTTGGTCACTATAACATTATACAGTCTGAACAGTAACACTGTGTTTGAATATAGAGAAATAAAACCCTGTACTTTTATCAAGTGATCCTTTGGCATAGCACTAAATGTACAACTGTGTATTCACTAGTGGTCCATGTACCACGGTTTGAGAATCACTGGTCTACAGTATTTCCTCCTGTTTAGTGCCTTGAACCGGAAGTACGAGTGCCATTCTGTCTACTTGTTGTCCATAAAGTTTTCTACTCGTATGGTTTCTTCATTCATCACTCCAAGCAACGTTTGTGAGTTTTACAAATTAACTAACTAACCTAACTGTCATGTTTGATAGTAGTGTTGTCTTGCATATTTGTACGTGCTATTGCAATGTAATGAAGCTGGTATCGTTAGCATTAGCTAATATGCTAACGCATTTACAATGAAATAGTAAGTGGGTTATACTTAAGTGTCTTTGTTAGTAACATTAAGTTACAATGGCATTCATTTTGTTTTGTTTCAGTTTCACAAATCAACCAGAAACATCATCAAAACGTCACTGTGGAGATATTGAGTCTGTTTAGCTTATTGGAGACCTAGCTTCCGCAACTAGTGGGTTAATGACGATGACTTCTGTTTTGTTTGATAAGCCGTTTTACTGCTGTGTTACAGACACTGTTTGGAAACAATTAAAGTATGTACATAAACATTTCCACAATCTTCATGTATAAGTTACTCATTTCACAACATGTGTGTGTATATATATATATATATATATATATATATATATATATATATATATATATATATATGTCTTGATTGGATTATCCAGAGAATAGTGCTCGATACCGTGGTAGAGCGCAATATGTAGGTGTGGGAAAAAATCACAAGACTACTTCATCTCTACAGAACTGTTTCATGAGGGGTTCCCTCAATCATCAGGAGATTTTAATGGAAGCATTCACATACAATGGTTTATATAGGGCACAGAGTGGGTGGGTACAGGCAGGCGTAGGGTGTGGTGATTGGCTCATGTGTTACCTAGGAGGTGTTTCCGTCTGTGGCGGCATGTTGAAATGATTTCACTGCGCTTGTTGAGGGATGATAGATCTGGATGATATATAATAAACAGTTTCTCTTTTAAGCATAGGTTGCATCTTTTATTACCACTGTTGTAAGGTGTGCTGGATACAAGAATTTGCCATGTTATTGAATATTCAACATTATTGTCTTTGAGGTTCCAAATGTGTTTGCTGAGTTCTGTAGAATTCCGCAAAGTCTGGTTTCTAAAGGAGGCCTTGTGATTATTCCACCTTGTTTTGAACGCTCCTTCGGTTAATCCTACGTACGTGTCGGATGTGTTAATGTCCTTGCTTGTTACCTTTGCTTGGTAAACGACTGATGTCTGTAAGCACCCTCCGTTGAGAGGGCAATCAGGTTTCTTGCGACAGTTACATTCCTTATTGGTTTCAGAGTCGTTTAGTCTGGGGGTAGGCAGTCCTTTTGCAATTGCTTTGTTGTGGTTTGAAATGATTTGTTGCATGTTATTCATACACCTGTAGCTCAATTTAATGTTGTTCTTGTTGAATATTTTTCTTAGGGTGTTGCCTTTGAGGAAGTGTTTGTCGATCAGAGTGAGGAACTTGCGGCCGATGTTGGTTGAGACGTCTTTGCTGAATGGCGGATTGTACCAGATGATGTGGTTTCGTTTTCTGCTCTTTTTTGGTTGGTTTCCTGGAGTGGGTTCATAGGTGAGGGTGAAGTTGTATCCGCTTTCATCAAGTGCTTTCTGGTACGGGGGGTTGCTTGGTAGGGTAAAAATGGTTTAACAACATCCAAGACAAACAACAACACAACTTTATCTCCTTCGACATCGAAGAATTTTACCCTTCCATCACGCAAGACCTACTGACCCAAGCACTAAACTTCGCCTCGGACTACGACTCAATCACAGGCAACGAAAGAAACATCATCATCCACGCAAAGAACTCCATACTCATCCACAACAGTACACCATGGCAAAAAAAGAACAATTCAACATTTGACGTTACTATGGGGAGTTTTGACGGAGCAGAAACGTGCGAACTCGTTGGGAGTTTCCTCCTCTCCCAGCTTGCTAGCCTCAACCTGAACCTTGGTATTTACCGTGATGACGGACTGGCAGTGTGCCGCGCCTCGCCAAGGAGCAGCGAGAACACCAAGAAGCGCATATGCCAAATCTTCAAAGAAAACGGCCTACGGATCACGATTGAAGCCAACAAGCAAACCGTCAACTTCCTCGACGTCACTTTCAACCTGAGGAATAACAGCTACCAACCATTCATGAAACCCAACACAACACTCCAATACGTGCACCATGACAGCAACCACCCACCCACCACCACGAAAAGAATACCTACCGGAATTAATAAAAGGCTATCGATGCTGTCATCTAGCAAAGCTGAATTCGACCAAGCAACCCCCCCGTACCAGAAAGCACTTGATGAAAGCGGATACAACTTCACCCTCACCTATGAACCCACTCCAGGAAACCAACCAAAAAAGAGCAGAAAACGAAACAACATCATCTGGTACAATCCGCCATTCAGCAAAGACGTCTCAACCAACATCGGCCGCAAGTTCCTCACTCTGATCGACAAACACTTCCCCAAAGGCAACACCCTAAGAAAAATATTCAACAAGAACAACATTAAATTGAGCTACAGCTGTATGAATAACATGCAACAAATCATTTCAAACCACAACAAAGCAATTGCAAAAGGACTGCCTACCCCCAGACTAAACGACTCTGAAACCAATAAGGAATGTAACTGTCGCAAGAAACCTGATTGCCCTCTCAACGGAGGGTGCTTACAGACATCAGTCGTTTACCAAGCAAAGGTAACACGCAAGGACATTAACACATCCGACACGTACGTAGGATTAACCGAAGGAGCGTTCAAAACAAGATGGAATAATCACAATGCCTCCTTTAGAAACCAGACTTTGCGGAATTCTACAGAACTCAGCAAACACATTTGGAACCTCAAAGACAATAATGTTGAATATTCAATAACATGGCAAATTCTTGCATCCAGCACACCTTACAACAGTGGTAATAAAAGATGCAACCTATGCTTAAAAGAGAAACTGTTTATTATATATCATCCAGATCTATCATCCCTCAACAAGCGCAGTGAAATCATTTCAACATGCCGCCACAGACGGAAACACCTCCTAGGTAACACATGAGCCAATCACCACACCCTACGCCTGCCTGTACCCACCCACTCTGTGCCCTATATAAACCATTGTATGTGAATGCTTCCATTAAAATCTCCTGATGATTGAGGGAACCCCTCATGAAACAGTTCTGTAGAGATGAAGTAGTCTTGTGATTTTTTCCCACACCTACATATATATATATATATATATATATATATATATATATATATATATATATATATATATATATATATATATATATATATATATCACATGAGATCTGTTTATTTATAGATACAGTATACCATATTAGCTCTTCTCTTGCTAGCATATATACATCATACAAACCCCGTTTCCATATGAGTTGGGAAATTGTGTTAGCTGTAAATATAAATGGAATACAATGATTTGCAAATCCTTTTCAACCCACAATGTCTACAAAGACAAGATATTTGATGTTCAAACTCATAAACTTTATATTTTTTGCAAATAATAATTAACTTAGACATTCATGGCTGCAACATGTGCCAAAGTAGTTGGGAAAGGGGATGTTCACCACTGTGTTACATCACCTTTTCTTTTAACAACACTCAATAAACGTTTGGGAACTGAGGAAACTAATTGTTGAAGCTTTGGAAGTGGAATTCTTTCCCATTCTTGTTTTATGTAGAGCTTCAGTCGTTCAACAGTCCGGGGTCTCCACTGTCCTATTTTACGCTTCATAATGCGCCACACATTTTACATGGGGGACAGGTCTGGACTGCAGGCGGGCCAGAAAAGTACCCGCACTCTTTTTTTTATGAAGCTACGCTGTTGTAACATGTGCTGAATATGGCTTGGCATTGTCTTGCTGAAATATGCAGGGGCGTCCATGAAAAAGACGGTGCTTAGATGGCAGCATACGTTGTTCCAAAACCTGTATGTACCTTTCAGCATTAATGGTGCCTTCACAGATGTGTAAGTTACCCATGCCTTGGGCACTAAAGCACCCCCATACCATCACAGATGCTGGTTTTTGAACTTTGCGTCAATAACAGTCTGGATGGTTTGCTTCCCCTTAGGTCCGGATGACATGATGTCGAATATTTCCAAAAGAATTTGAAATGTGAACTCGTCAGACCACAGAAGATTTTTCCACTTTGCATCAGTCCATCTTAGATGATTTCGGGCCCAGAGAAGCCGGCGGCGTTTCTTGATGTTGTTAATAAATGGCTTTCGCTTTGCATAGTAGAGCTTTAACTTGCACTTACAGATGGAGCGACAAACTGTATTTAGTGACAGTGGTTTTCTGAAGTGTTCCTGAGCCCATGTGGTGATATCCTTTAGAGATTGATGTCGGTTTTTGATACAGTGCCGTCTGAGGGATCGAAGGTCACGGTCATTCAATGTTGGTTTCCGGCCATGCCGCTTACGTGGAGTGATTTCTCCAGATTCTCTGAACCTTCTGTTGATGTTATGGACCGTAGAGGTTGAAATCACCAATTTTTTTGCAATTGCACTTTGAGAAACGTTGTTCTTAAACTGTTTGACTATTAGCTCTCGCAGTTGTGGACAAAGGGGTGTACCTCGCCCCATCCTTTCTTGTGAAAGACTGAGCATTTTTTGGGAAGCTGTTTTTATACCCAATCATGGCACCCACCTGTTCCCAATTAGCCCGCAGACCTGTGGGATGTTCCAAATAAGTGTTTGATGAGCATTCCTCAACTTTATTAGTATTTTTTGCCAACTTTCCCAACTTCTTTGTCACATATTGTTGGCATCAAATTCTGAAGTTAATGATTATTTGATTTTTTTTTTTTTTTTTATCAGTTTGAACATCAAATATGTTGTCTTTGTAGCATATTCAACTGAATATGTGTTGAAAATGGTTTGCAAATCATTGTATTCAGTTTATATTTACATCTAACACATTTTCCCAACTCATATGGAAACGAGGTTTGTACAAAAACATGAAAAAAAGCCTTTTGCACATACAATTCAGATGGATTGGACATTGAAAGTGATTTGTTAAAGGTAACCCTAATGTATTGTGACTCCCTAATTACACTTTGTAATTAAGTATGTGGCTGTGTACTTGACAGGCCGTTCTTCTTTGCTTGTTGCATCTTGTTTTTAGCAAAGTCCTTGATGCATAACAGAACAGAGATGGACAAACAATACCAAAGTGGTTTTAATTACATCTCCGTGCTAAATCCTTCTGCTTAATTGATAGAATGCAAGAAGACCAGAATAAGTTATATAAACAAACTTTCCTGTGACATTCTTCATGTTTTGTGCGATGGACTAGGTTTTAGTTTCTGCTTTTTAGGGGAAATAATTAAAATAATTGATTCCTTACCAACAATAATTCTTCCTGGCAGAAAAAACTAGTAGAATACAAATAATGCATTTGACAGCACTGAAAACATGCAGAAGATATTAAAACAATATCATTGTGACGGTCAGCCAAGATAATCCATGTCTCTGTTAACCTGACTGACTAGTTGTTCAGGTTGCTGTGATTGTGTTTATTAATAACAGAAATAAGGTATCCCGCTCCTTTGTGAGCACATTTATTAATTGATTCAGTCTTTCATTTTGATTTTATTTTTCTTGCAAACAGCTGGATCTAAATGGCTGCTGTTGACACATAAATATATGATCATCACATAAAGCTGGGAATATACACAAGCATTTGATTTATATTTTTGTAATGGTAAAAAGTGTGGTTTGATACATAATTGCATAGTGGCAAACTGGAATGTCGCAAAAGATGTTGATTGTTCACAGTCTGCTGTGTCTAAAATCTGGACCAAGTATAAACAACAGTACACTGCTAGACCAAGGACAACGTCAACGCATCAAGAGAGAAAACGTAAAACAAAAGGACAAAAACGTAAAACAAAACGTAAAACAAAAGGAAGAAGAAATGGGCATACACAGATGGTCACCATCATTGACCGAACTGCAAGAAACCATCTGAAGGAAATGGGATTTAATTGCAGAAAAGCTAACTTGCAATAAAACTGAATGAAAGTTGTGTCATGATCTGTTGTCCGAATCATGTTCTGTTTAGTTTTGGACTCCCTCAGTTCCTGGTTTGTGCAACCCTGGGTTTGTTTTGGTTACCATGGGTGCTGATTGGTTTCAACTGCCTCTCATTAATGTCCCGCACGCTCACCTGCTGCCGGGAACTAATTAGAGAGCTATTTAGTCACGTTGCTCGCCACACACTGTCTGGGGTCAGTTACGTTGGTTGATTCTTGCTTCTGTGTTTCTCGATTCATGATTCCTGTGCTAAGTTTTTGCTTTGGCTTCCCGTGCGAGCAGCACATGTCTCTTTGGTTTGTTTCCTGTCTTTTTGTATGTCGTATGATTTATGACAAATGAACCATCTCCTACCTGCAAGCTTCGTCCGAAGTTTCCCGTCTGCATCCTGGGAGAACGACCACGCATAAACATGCGACCCAACCGTGACAAGTCGTCATTAACACCTATACAGGACAAAAAAAACAACGATACAATGGCCAAATGAAAATCAATTGTGGACTATGGATTACTAGATACAAGTCATATCCATTGATGAATCTGTATTGGGCAAGGTGATAATGCTGGAACTTTGGTTTGGTATCGTTCCAATAAGATTTATGAAGACGACTGCCTAAAGAAAACATGCACATTTTCACAGTCATTGATGATATGGGGCTGCATGTAATGGTAATGTAGGGTAATGACACTTAGAAGATGGCTGTCATTGCATCTTCAATAAATGGACAAGTTTACATTGAGATTTTGGACACTTTTCTTATTCCATAAATCCAAAAAATGTTTGGGGATGACAACATATTGCAAGATGAAAATGCATCTCATCTTGTAGATAGATAGATAGATGGATGGATGGATGGATGGATGGATGGATGGATGGATGGATGGATAGATGGATAGATAGATAGATAGATAGATAGATAGATAGATAGATAGATAGATAGATAGATAGATAGATAGATAGATAGGTCTTTATTGTCATTGCACAGGTACAACAAAACTTTGTTTTCAGCACAAACCCGTTCAAGATTAGACAAACAAACAGTGTACAGAGTTACAGAACAGGAACGCTGATGGGTCGCCACAAAGCGCCCCGTAAAAGATGGGGAAAAAGGTAAAACGCTGGGGAAGGGTGAGTAAAAAAAAAAAAATCTAGACTGGGCTCCTAAGGGACCCCAGTCTGGAGTGGGAAAAAAACTCCAGAGCGAAGCACATATACATATTTCAACGTACGTCTCGATATATCTAGCAACAGAGGGAAGGGAGTGCGGGGTCATGGTGGTAGGCCGCAGCTCTCAGGCGCTGACCATCCATTCATCACCCCTAAGGGATTTGCGTGAAGGGCGTTGGGTTGGGGTGTGTGTGTGTGTATGTGTGGCGTATATTTTTTGGACGCATGTTTGTGTGTAAGCCTGCAGTGTGTCTCTGTTCCGCGGCCTTGATCTTGTGCAGTCGCTAGTCCAAAGTTAACAACAACAGGTGTGTGTCCATGAGAGACAAAAAAGGAGGTTGTTGTGTCTTCGCTGCACTGTCCTTAAGGAGAGTCTCGTAGCCAGGGAAACAATCCAAGTTAGAATGTTTTGTATGCGAGTGAAAATAAAATTAGTTTTTCACTCTAAATTGTCCATGACTGGTCCTCAAAAATCCTGCAGGGCAGACAGTCCGATGTGATCCAAAATCACAAGCGTGTCCACAGTTCTTCCCGCATCCTCCAATCATTTGTGGCAGCTTTGGGGTACTTTGAAGACTGCCAGCAACTTCCAATTTGTCGACAAACCAGAGCAACGCTTACTCCAATGGTACCGGAAAGGGAACTCATGTACTGAAGATTACAAGCTGGACGTAGTGAAATATGCAGCAGAAAACGACAAGAGGAAGCGGCGCATACCTTTGGAGTTGGCAGAGTTGTTTAGAAGCGACATCGAGGAAGAAGATTTCATTGGATTTATCGATTAGGAGTGACAAATTGTTTGGTAAACGTATAGCACAGGGGTAGGGAACCTATGGCTCACGAGCCAGATGTGGCTCTTTTGATGACTGCATCTGGCTCTCGGATAAATCTGAGCTGACACTACTTAACACAATAAGTAATGAATAATTCCACTTGTAATCACAGTGTTAAAAATAACGTTAAAAATATAAAAATGCTCATGCATTTGAATCCATCCATCCTTTTTTCTACCGCACCTGTTCAAGAAGTTGCCTTAAGGGTAAGAAATAATTTATTTATTATTGGTTAGTGTAGGGCTAGCCCTCTTGGGGGTTCTTCAACAAGGCCCAGGTGGGCCGCTTACACACCTGTCGCTGATTTCGAGGCCAGTCCTGGTAACACCCCACTTCGCTGCAGACCCGCAGACCACGCCCCCTCCTAAGTTAGGTTCAGAATAACAACGTTATTACAAAGAATAAGAGACCTATTATACTCTAGAAATGTTGGTCTTAATTAAAAATTCACACTTTTAGTTGTGTTCAGTGTTAAAAATATATTATATGGCTCTTATGTAAATACATTTTAAAATATTTGGCTTCTTGGCTCTCTCAGCCAAAAAGGTTCCCGAGCCCTGGTATAGCATGTTCTATATGTTATAGTTATTTGAATGACCCTTACCAGGCACCTTCTCAGTTGGTTATTTATGCGTCATATGACGTACAATTATTCAGCCTGTTGTTCACTATTCTTTATTTATTTTAAATTGCCTTTCAAATGTCTATTCTTGGTGTTGGATTTTCTCAAAAAAATTTCCCCCCAAAATGCGACTTATACTCCAGAGCGATGTATATATGTTTTTTTTCCTTCTTTATTATGCATTTTCGGCAGGTGCGACGTATACTCCAGAGCGATTTATAATCCGAAAAATACGGTACTTCATGTGTAGTGACATGCAAATTTTTATTTTTACACTTTTTTTTTCAAAATTCCATTGTATGTTATACTCTTCTGACACCACCAGATAGCAGTATAAGTGTCCATATGTCGCATAAGACCCCAATTCGGGAATGCGCACAATTTTGTAAATAAGAGCTCAAAGGTGCTGTCCACGCATGTGGCCACTAAGGCATTTAGAGGTTAAGTGGTTTGTCCCCCACCAATAGTGTTTACTGATGTGCTTTAACATTGTGAACTCTGCATGCTCCCTTATTTTCTGCACATCCATCATACACAACTGCAGTGCGCCAATGGAGTGCAGGAATGTGCAGAGCTCGCCACCTCTACCCTGCCCAACACCTTATGGAAGGACTGGATTAAAGAAAAGGGTTTATTATCTGGCATCCAGATAAATCCCTGCACAAATGGTGCTCAAAATGTATGGAGAGGGCAAAACCACTGAAGTAGATACAAATGAAGACGTTTGTAAGAATGTACATATTATATACGGGATATTATGAAGTTGTATGCTAGAATCTTGCCCAAGATAAATAAAATGGTGGTATAATAGTACACCAATACTGTCTGTGCTGATGGACGGAAAAAAGCAGTTATTGACACTAACCAGGAAGAATTGAATTAGATAGTCTGGGCGCCCCCACAATTAGTTTGCGCCACACAGGCTTGTATAATGAACGGCTGATTAATATTCTGACTGGGGCTCTGAACATTAAGGGACTTTGTTTTTTTTACCCCTTTTGTGATCCATTTCTTTTCAGACATGGTGCTCTTTTGGCCAAGAGGCATCAGAGGTTGTTTCCATGCAGCAGCACTGATGAGAAGAGCAGCTCAATAAACAAGATCAGATTGCACAGGCAGACAGGGAATGAGGAGTTGCTATGGCAACACCCCCTTCCCCAACACACTCTCCCCCTTGCATCCTCGCTCCCGTGAATCAAGAGCCTTCATGCAATGTGCCAGCGATAGAGGAGTTCTGATCGAGCAAGACGTCGTAAGTGACAATATGTGCATCATGACGGCCCTGTGGTGTGCTTACGTGCTTGGAGACTAATTGGGAAGAAAAGTGCTGGGAAATTGAGGAATGTATCTACGGAAGTTTCTAGAAAAATGAGCAATGGTCCTCGACAGGTGGCTCGCGGAACATCACCCAAATAATGAAACCATGCAGTTTTACAGAAAACTGGTCAATAATCGAGTTTATGATGCTTACACTCTAAACAAGTGGGCTATTATTTGTGATTATTTTTACATTAGTATTAATTACAGCATATCTGTGTTATAATTATGTAACAGCCAACATTAGTTGTTAAACCCACCCCACCACCATTCTTTTGCAACTGCATAAAAATGCTTAAAATTCAGCTACAGAATTAATCAATCGATTCATTTATTTACCAGACTATAAGCTACTACACCTTTCCTACGCTTTGAATCCTGCAGCTTGTAAAACGGAGGGACTGATTTATGGATTTTTCTTCGCTATCGGCAAAAAAGTTTTGTATTCAACAGTTTTGATAGAACATCGACAGAATCACTGAAAAGTTGTGTTATTGTGGCGCCATCTTTTGGGCGAGTTAACTCCAGCAGGTGCTGCAGGTTAAAAATGTACTTTCTATTTAGTGCCTTGAACCAGAGGTATAACTGTCCATTGTGTTTCTGCTTGAAAGGATTCTTCGTTCATTACTCGAAGCAAAATTTGTAATTTTTACAATACAACTACAATTCATAGTTACTAAACCATTCCATGTGTGATGTCTGTAGGAATGTTTTCATGTATATTTGAACGTGCTATTGTTATGTATTCCAGCTATGGTCTTTAGCATTAGCGGATATGCTAAAACGTTGACAAGTGTCTGTGTTAGTATTATTAACTTACAATGGCATTATTTTTGTTTTGTTTCAGTTTTGTAAATTCCCCAACACATCCGTGTTGTGTTGTTGAGTCTGTTTAGCTTATTGGAGAGCTAGCTTCCACAGCTAGCGGGTCCATGACGATGACTTCTGTTTTGTTTGATCAGCCGCTTTACTGCCGTGTGACAGGCGCAGTTTGGAAATATTTTAGGTATGTAAATAAACATTTACAACATTTTGAGTACCGGTATGTATCTGCGGCTCATTGTCCAGTGCGGCTAATACCGTATTTCCTTGAATTGCCTCAGGGCATATAGTATGCGCTTGCCTTGAATTACTGCTGGGTAAAACTCGCTTCCCAAAATAATCAGCGCATGCTTAGTATTACCGCCTGGTCAAACTCGTGACGTCACCAGTGACACTTCCCCTGTTATCATTTTCAAAATGGAGGAGGCTGATTTCAACACCGGTAATTTGAAATTGCATAAAGGGAAGAAGATTAAGAGCTATTCAGTAGGATTTAAGATCCACGCTTACATCACACTCAAATGTTTACTGCATACCTTAGGTAAGTGCCGGAATGAGAAGAGGTTTTAAAATAATTAGTGCATGCTTACTTTTACCGCATGCCTTTGGTAAGCGCAGGAGTGAGAAGAGGTTTTAAATTATTAGCGCCCCGGCGGCAATTCAAGGGAATACGGTATATGTAAAAATATTAATTTCTTTAAACATTTTGTGGGTGCGACTTAAAGTACGCTCTATCGCCAGGAAAATACAGTATATACTGTTGTGGGAGGACTCTTCATTCCGGGTTCTTCTGACCACCAAGGTGAGACATGATGGCGTGGCAGTTTTAAGATTTTGCATATTTTGCAATAAACCTGAGCTCTATTCGGGTCTCTTTTTAGCACTTGCCTCTTCTGCTGTCTCGCTCTTCCGGTCGCTTTTCAGCCTTCCGGGATTCTGGTGACGGTCGCGCTCTTTGGTTTCCTCTCCAGCTTGCCGCTTACGTCTCCGCCTCGCTCTCCGTCTTGCGCTCACTTCCGCTCGTGCTCGAGTTCGGGTTCTCTCTTCGCCACTCACTCCAACTTCTCCAACTCCCTCCTTCTCTGCTGCTGCCCTTTTGAAGTGTGACAGGTGATTAGACAACTGCGCCCAGGTGGGCCATCTACGCACCTGCCGCCAATCTCGGAGCCTGCCCCAGCACCCCCCGCCAGCCACGCCTCCTTAGAGACCTCCACCGCCAGACGCAGGCCGGGACGCCGTCCTGCCGCGCCTACTACCCCCTTTTGAGGCAGCAGGAAAGGAAAGGAAGTCGGCCACGGCCAACCGTGCCCCCACTCATCGTATTCTTCTTCTTCTTCTTTTTCTTCTTCTTCTTCTTCTTCTTCTTCCACTGGGGGGCCATTTGCATCCCCCCCGCCCCTCCTGGTTGGCCAACACCTGCGGGAGCCGGCACTGTTGGCTGGACTCTTCGAGCTGTAGGCGGCTGCTCGCTGTCAGCTCGGCGAGCATGCCTACAAGAGCCCACAGGGGGTCGTCTTCCCACGCCTCCAATGGTCCAGCCAGATTAGGCGCCAATAGTGGAAGGTCTTGCACCTCCAGGTTCCTTGGACCACCAATGTGAGACATGACAGGCGTGGCAGTTTTGAGATTCTGTTTAGTTCTCAATAATCCTCAGCTTGCTCTGGTTGCTTTTCTGCAGCTCTTGCCTCTCATGACGGTCTCTTTCTTCGAGTGGCTTTTCAGCCCTCCTCGTCTCCGTCTCCGTCTCGCTCTTCCTCATGCATGCTCGTCATCCACCAACGACTCTCTCCCCTCAACTCCAACTTCTCCAACTTCTACAGCCCCCTCCTTCTTTGTTGCTGCCCTTTTGAAGTGTGACAGGCGATTAGACAACTACGCCCAGTTGGGCGATCCACGCACCTGCTGCCAATCCCGGAGCCGGCCCAGCCCCCCCTCCACGCCAACCAGGCTGGGACGCCGTCCAGCCGCGCCTACTCACCCCCCCCCCCTGATGGAGAGGTAAAGGAAAGGAAGTCGGCCGCGGCCCACTGTGCCCCCAGTCGTCATCTTCTTCGTCTTCTTCTTCTTTTTCTTCTTCCAATGGGGGACCATTTGCAGCCCCCCTCCCCGCCTAGTCGGCCAACACCTGCTGGAGCCAGCACTGTTGGCGGGACTCCTCGAGCCGTTGGTGGCTGCTCACTGCCAGCTCGGCAAGCCAGCCTACGAGAGCCCACAGGAGGTCGTCTTCCCCCGCCTCCGGTGGTCCAGCAAGATTAGGCGCAAATTGAGGAAGGTCTTGCACCTCCAGGTTCCTCGGACCACCAATGTGAGACATGACAGGTGTGGCAGTTTTGAGATTCTGTTTTGTTTTCAATAAACCTCAGTTTGCTCTGGTTGCTTTTCTGCAGTTTTTGCCTCTCATGACGGTGTCTTTCTTCGAGTGGCTTTTCAGCCTTCCTCGTCCCTGTCTCTGTCTCGCTCTTCCTCCCGCGTACTCGTCATCCACAAACGACTCTTTCCCCTCAGCTTCAACTTCTCCAACTTCTCCAGCACCTTCCTTCTCTGCTGCTGCCCTTTTGAAGTGTGACAGGTGATTAGACAACTGCGCCCAGGTGAGCCGGCCACGCACCTGCCGCCGATCTCGGAGCCGGCCCGGCACCCCCCGCCACGCTGCAGGTCCGGAGTCCACGCCTCTTCACAACTGTATAAAAGAAAATACACATTCACATGTACGCACACACAAATAGCATCATTGCCAATGGCAAAACACTGCATGGCACTGAGGATTGAGAGAAAACTCCACCTTTGAGGCATCCACACTGGAGAATAACTCAAAATTAAAGACTCTGAATGTTTTTAATAGATTGTCCATTCATCCATTTTCTACCACTTATTCCCTTTGGGGTCGCGGGGGGCACTGGTGCCTATCTAAGCTACAATCGGGCGGAAGGCGGGGTTTACCCTGGACAAGTCGCCACCTCATTGCAGTTTAATAGATCGTGTTGGTTAAAAATAAACATTTTTGTAAAAGTTTCTCTTTTTTGTCGTTGTTGAGCTGCAGACAATTTACTGCCATCCATGACGTGATGTTTAGAATGCAGATAAAAAGGGTAGATAGGTCCATCCATCGGCGTAACCGTGGAAACTGATGCCGTGTTTCCTAATGACATTCTCAAGAGGCAGCATCCAAAGATGAAAATAATGGCAGCAACAATTGAGCGATGGGGCCTTTTTCATAGAATCCGGATATAACAATGATTGCCACCCTCACCCTCATTTCTCAGATTACTAAGAGAATCTTAACATTGAAAAAAAAAGCAACTGGTATCATCAAATTTTATATTGATCTGATTGCAATTATGAGTTTTAAAATGAAATGTTTTATAAATATATTAATATATGTTATGTAAAAAATAACTATACAAATAAATTAAAATGTTTACTTCATGTTGTATAACTCTAGTTTTACGGACTATTCAACCATACTGTTATTGGTGTTGCGTTCGGGTCATGCAGTAGCCAAGATTGTGTGCCCCAGGATGCGAAAGGACAGGCAAGAGATGCAACATGGACATTAGAATCTTTTAATCCACAAAGAAAAAAAGCAAAAATACAAAAACAACGTGCAGATGGAAGCACACTCTAGAATCTAAACTAGCCTAGCCGAGTTTAGCATGATAAACAGGACTTAACAAGGAAAGTAGCTTACCAGACCACAAACGTAACATAATAAATGTAATAATTGAACAATGCAACACAGCACTTTGACATGGACTTAAAAAAGGACATAATTAGGGCGGGAGCAGGTGGAACCACTAAACATAAAACGAAACCAGGTGTGAAAAATGCTCAATGCTTCTAGAAACAGGAAAAATAACTAAGGGAACCTCAAGAGCACCGGCAACATAAACAATAAAGCATAAAAAGACATGATCTGTAATGACAGATAATGACAGTACACCCCCCTCAAAGGACGGATTCTAGACACCTCGAAGATAACAACAAAAAAAACAAGTCAAAACACTTCGCCAGGCGAAGTGTTCCCAAAGCCACAAGGGATGAGTCAGGTGGCGGTAGCGAGTCGAACGTTGCTGCAGCTGGTGCGGCGGGCGTCCAAGTATTGGCCAGATCTTTGACCAACAAGAATGGGGGACGTTAGGCGCACCTGAATTTCAACAGCCAGAATGTCACGCCCAAGTCCTGGGGTCGCAGCTGCCAGTGCGAAGGGAGTCCATGAGTTGGCCACATCCGTATCCGACAAGAAAGCAGACGTGGGCGAGATTACTTCTTAAGCAATTGAGTTTATACCAAAAAGTTCTATTTTGGTTTCATCTGACCACGTGACATTCTCCCAATCCTCTGCTGTATCATCCATGTATCCATTTTGGTATAAACTCAACTCGTCGTGTTTGGAGAAAGAAGAATACTGAGTTGCATCCCAAGAACACCATCCCTACTGTGAAGCATGGGGGTGGAAACATCATGCTTTGGGGCTGTTTTTCTGCTAAGGGGACAGGACGATTGATCCGTGTTAAGAAAAGAATGAATGGGGCCATGTATCGTGAGATTTTGAGCCAAAACCTCCTTCCATCAATGAGAGCTTTGAATGGTTGACCAAATACTTATTTTCCACCATAATTTACAAATAAATTCTTTAAAATTCCTACAATGTGAATTCCTGGATTTTTTTTCTCATTATGTCTCTCAGAGTTGAAGTGTACCTATGATAAAAATTACAGACCTCTGTCATCATTTTAAGTGGGAGAACTTGCACATTCGGTGGCTGACTAAATACTTTTTTGCCCCAATGTAAATCAATACATTATTAATACGGTAGGGAAGGGATTCCTATGGCTCCATTCCTGAGTGAATCTCGTGTGAGAAAAAGAGGGGGTTTAATCGTTTTGCAATGCAGTCTGCTGAAAATGATGGAAAGTGCCACTCTACATAGCAACTAATAGATGCTGTAGCCAAAGTTGGAATTGCCACTAAACACATTTTAATATACTCAACACTCTATTGCCCTCCAACGGCTGAAGTGCATAGTGCACACCGCAAATTCGTCAAGTTTCATGTGTTAGGAAAACCATGATGGGGCCATATGAATTACTTACTACTGCACATTTTATTTATTGTTTGGTTTATTTTTTATCAGGTTTGTCCAGGTTACAAAAAAGAAAGACAGCAGGTAGTTTAACTGAGAAAAAAAGGTTTTAATATAAATTGGATAGACAAGAATAAATTGTGTCAAATTATAAAAAATCAAACCAGAATCACTAGGAGTAGCGAAATCTTATTAGAGGTGATCGTCACAAACAAACTACAAGGTGTCATTAAACGTATAAATTATAACTTACTCTAATCACAATATGACCCTAATGACAAGAAAACTGACTAAGAAACGGTGAGCGGATCCCTTTCCGATGTTAATAAAGAAAAAGGGCAATTCCAAACCAAACATTTCCCCAATTGGATAATAAATTGAAAAACATTAAATGGGATCATGTAATTCAAATTGAAAATGTAGACCAATGCTGTGATCAATTAACAGAGATCGCATTCAGAAAGTCACCTGTACTTTAAAAACAATCAATCAATCAATCAATCAATCAATGTTTATTTATATAGCCCCAAATCACAAATGTCTCAAAGGACTGCACAAATCATTACGACTACAACATCCTCGGAAGAACCCACAAAATCAAAAAAACACTGTTTGCTCTGGATGATCAATGCCAATTAATACGTACAGACCTAACTGCTAGGCATCTCTGCCTGTCGCACCTCCTCCAGTGCACTTCGAGGTCAGCTACAGGGTCGTCAGCTGGTGCCACCGTTCACTGATGTTTCGCCCCCAAGCCAGGACACCTCGCGGTGGGGGGGCAGTGGCTACGCGGGGACGTCTCCCCGCGCCACTCCCTGCAACTGACCTCACTAGGGTGTTGAGCCCCAAGTGTTGTCCCTCCTTCTTAGCCACATCCAGAAACTTGCCTTCTCTGCCTCCTCTGCCAACTCCTTGATGGCCCTCCTCAGGCTGGAACCGGTCATCCCCGCCGCACGCAGGAGCCGGGTTGCAGAACCTCCTACGAAGCCCCTGCATCCAATCTCCACGGGGTGAATGGACGCAGACCAGCCTCCACCCTTGCAGTCCTCTGCTAGGTCGCTGTACTTTGACCTTTTGAATTCATGTGCTACTGGTATTCCCTCCTCCCATGGCACGGTTAGTTCAATGATGAGGACTTTCTTAGCAGCTGAGGACCACATCACAACGTCTGGTCTTAGCGTTGTCTGTATTACCTCAGTTGGGAAGACTAGCTGCTTGTCCAGGTCATTATTTAACTTATGAAAAAGCGGGACTTGGCACTGAAAATATCCTTAACTCGTAAGCTCCAAACAGATAAAGTAGTTTTTAAAGGACCAAGAAAGAAAGTAGTTAATGAACTGAGAAAGTCCTCATCTTTTTACTTAATGAGATGTTTTTTTCTGATCCTAAAGGAAATAGTTAACTCATTTGGAAACATACAGATGAATTAACCACTCGCAAATGTACTTCAGGAAACTGTATATTCAAACTTAATGTTAATAGAATGGTGAGTAATGATGCTTCAGAAATTGCAAATTCATTGAATTCAGATTTTATTAACTATGTTCAACAACTTGATTTTTTATCCCAAGACTGCTACCATGCAATGATACGGAAGATTCACTCTCATCTTTTCACACAACACCGGATAATCAAAACAAGATACATGAAATGATTAGTCATCTGAACAATTCATAAGCAAAATATATATTAAATACAGACACCTCTTGAATAAAACAGGCATGTTACAGTATTATCAAAACACATATCAAACTTACTAAATGTATCCATTAAAAATGCTGAATTCCCACAAAGTTTTAAAACAGCTGTTGCAGCAGATGAGGCATGCAGTTAACGACCAATTTAAATTGTGCCTGTGATTGATGAACAATTGATGAGCTATTTACAAGAACATTTATTAAATCCTGAACAATTTGGATTCCGGCCCAAACATTCTACCGAAATGATAAAATGTAGTTTGGACCAGGGTAAATATATTGGAGCACTACTTTTTGAATTTTGGAAAAGCTTTTGACACTGTAAATAACCTAGTTTTGATGACAACATTGCAACAATTTAATGCGCCAAAAAAACCCAACATATATCGATTTAAATCATATCTTGAATTGCGACAATAATTGTGTTCAAATAAATGGTGTAAAATCAGATTAAACATGTTGTGATTTTGGTGTGCCAGAATGATCTATTTTGGGTCTGCTGCTCTTCAGTGTATATATAAAAATGACCTCCCAGATATTTGCAAAAAATACCATCTGCCAAATGTATGCAGATGATACAATCATTTATGTGGCAGCAGATAGCCCTCAACAAGCTTCAGAGATAAACGGCTTCAAAATAACTGTTTAACTGTACATTATAAGAACACAGTCTCAATGTGTTTCTCATTAAAGAAACAATCATTAGATAACAATAATAATAATAATAATGGATTAGATTTATATCAAGCTTTTTTCTATTGTTAGATACTCAAAGCGCTCACAGAGAAGTGGAAATCCATCATTCATTCACACCTGGTGGTGGTAAGCTACATCAGTAGCCACAGCTGCCCTGGGGTAGACTGACGGCCCCTCCGACCACCACCCATCATTCATTCATCATTCATTCACCAGTGTGAGCGGCACCGGGGGCAAAGGGTGAAATGTCCTGCCCAAGGACACAACGGCAGCGATTTGGATGTCAATAGGTGGGAAGCGAACCTGCAACCCTCGGGTTTCTGGCACGGCCGCTCTACCCACTCCGCCATGCCGCCCCACCATTCAGGTCAACATTAATCAAAACAAAATAGAGCGGATAAAGGAACTTAAATATCTAAGCTAAAATTTGATAGCAATATAAAAAAATGACCAAGACTATAGAATGAAATATAAATTGTTTCAGGCTGATTTTACCTTGTTAATCTGTTCATGATTTTATCCCATATGTCTTATTGTGCCATTGTCTGAGGACTGGCCACAGAATGTGTAGTGAAGCTTCTGTTGTCATTATGTAAACAAACACTGAAGATATTTGACCAAAAATATTACCCAAAAATATACGCTTCTTAAAAGCTATTTTTAAGTATCTTAATGGATTAGCCTCTGATGTACCGCATTTTCCAGACAATAGGGCGCACCGGATTATAAGGCGCACTGTCGATGAGCATGTTTATCAATCAACCAATCAATGTTTATTTATATAGCCTTAAATCACAAATGTCTCAAAGGACTGCACAAACCACTACGACTATGACATCCTCGGAACAACCCACATAAGGGCAAGGAAAACTCACACCCAGTGGGACGTCGGTGACAATGATGACTATGAGAACCTTGGAGAGGACCACAAATGGGGGGACCAAAAGCAATGGATATCGAGCGGGTCTAACATGATACTGTGAAAGTTCAAACCATACTGGATCCAACACAGCCGCGAGAGTCCAGTTCAAAGCAGATCCAAGACAGCAGCGAGAGTACCGTCCACAAGAAACCATCCCAAGCAGAGTCGGATCAGCAGCGTAGAGATGTCCCCAACCGATACACAGGCGAGCGGTCCATTCTGGGTCCCGGCGAGCGGTCCATCCTGGGTCCCAACTCTGGACAGCCAGTACTTTATCCATGGCCATCGGACCGGACCCCCTCGACAAGGGAGGGGGGGACAGAGGAGAAAAAGAAAAGAAGCGGCAGATCAACTGGTCTAAAAAGGAAGTCTATTTAAAGGCTAGAGTATACAAATGAGTTTTAAGGTGAGACTTAAATGCTTACTTAAAGTCAGGTCTGTTTTCATAAAAAAGGCGCACCGGATTATACGGCGCATTAAAGGGGGTCATATTCCATCCATCCATCCATCTTCTACCGCTTATTCCCTTTGGGGTGGCGCTGGTGCCTGTCTCAGCTACAATTGGGTGGAAGGCGGTGTACACCCTGGACAAGTCGCCACCTCATCACAGGGCCAACACAGATAGACAGACAACATTCACACTCACATTCACACACTAGGGCCAATTTAGTGTTGCCAATCAACCTATCCCCAGGTGCATGTCTTTGGAGGTGGGAGGAAGCCGGAGTACCCGGAGGGAACCCACGCAGTCACGGGGAGGACATGCAAACTCCACACAGAAAGATCCCGAGCCCGGGATTGAACCCAGGACTACTCGTATTGTGAGGCAGACGCACTAACCCCTCTGCTACAGAATGTGTAGTGAAGCCTCTGTTGTCATTATCTAAACAAACACTAAAGATATTTGACCAAAAACCAAATGAAGCATCATCACTGCCATATTACCCAAACATAAAAAATAATGAGTTTTGATAATTTTATGAGTTCCTCCTTCTTAAAAGCTATTTTTAAGTATTTTAATGGATTAGCTCCTGATCCGTATTTTCCCGGACCATAGGGTGCACTGGATTATAAAGCGCACTGCCGATGAGCATGTTTAGTCAGGTCTATTTTCATACAAAAGGCGCATCGGATTATACGGCGCATTAAAGGGGTCATATTATCATAATTTTTTTCTCAATGGAAAATACTTCCCTGTGGTCTACATAACATGTAATGGTGGTTCTTTGGTCAAAATGTTGCATGGATTATGTTTTACAGACCATCTACTAGCCGCTTTCTGACAGTCGCTTAGGGGTGCGCCGTTTTGTGGCTCACCTTCGTCAGCATCTTTTCTCCGTCATCCTTTTTGTAGCGGTGTAGCGAGCAAGGACGGGAGTGGAAGAAGTGTCAAAAGATGGAGCTAACTGTTTTAATGACATTCAGACTTTACTTAAGTCGATAACGGAGCAGCATCTCTTCATCTGTGGCTCACTAGTGCAACAACGCCGGATATTTCTCTTGTGAAAAAACGTCCGACCGGAACTCTCTAATAACAAAAGTTCCTTGGGTGAATTATGTAAACTCACTACACCGGCATGTTTTTTGACGAGTTTACTGACAATTATAAGTAAGAACTTTACACTACTTTATAATAGAAATGGCAACAGCTGAGGATGAATGTCCCATAACTAGAATATACAGAAAAAGAAGGAGCTTATCTACTACGGATTTATGCAGATCCCAAATACAGATCAGTATGTACCCAAAGGTAAGAAAAGTTGCTTTTGTATAATATTGCAAAAGAAAACACCAGATAATATGTCTTACCTTATACAACCACCATAATAATACTCGTATGTTGAAGCTCACTACAATCCATCAAGCGGTGCGGCTTCATAGCTTACCAAAGTTGTACTAAACATTTTGTTCGATTTTTTTTTTTTAATGTTCAATATTTTCAATGGAACATATACAATTTTGGTGTTGTTTACTTGAGTGATATTGCAGTCTTCACATACCGTATCTCTTATGTGTGACTGACATCATATTGCCGTCTACACGTATCCCTTATGTGTGACTGACATATACTGGTCACACATATCATTTCATTGTGTACCAAATAAAATAGCTTCAAGGTCGGTAAGCACAACCAACATTATTCCGTACATTAGGCTTTGATTGATTGATTGATTGAAACTTGTATTAGTAGATTGCACAGTACAGTACATATTCCATACAATTGACCACTAAATGGTAAGTTTTTCAACTTGTTTAAGTCGGGGTCCACGTTAATCAATTCGTGGTGGGCGCACTGGATTATAAGTGCGCTGTCGAGTTTTGAGAAAATTAAAGGATTTTAAGTGTACATTATAGTCCGTAAAATGAAGGTGTGCAGACTCGAGCTCCTGTCAGTGGGAGCTGTCGAGTGAAGAGGTGCCGGGCAACTCAGAAGTTAAAATCGCAGTCAAACATTAAACTTTTCTCCACAAAACTGAAAAAGTGGCACAAGAAAAATCAGAAGTGTGAGCACTAGCGCTGGATGTAGTACGGACAAATGGGGTCAATTATTTTTAATGTATTTTTATTTTGCAAATGTCTCAATCATTTTGTATGTTCTTTTCACCTTTCTTAACTTTTATTTAAAAGCCTAACCAGGGACAAAGTTTGCAAATTGGCCTGTGGCTAGAAGCCTTATCGACTTTGACATCAGTTACCTATGGGTAGCAATGTTTAATAGTACTGTCCCTGTCGAATAAATAAATAAATGCTCTTGGTACTCCGGCTTCCTCCCACCTCCAAAGACATGCACCTGGGGATAGGTTGATTGGCAACACTAAATTGGCCCTAGTGTGTGAATGTGAGCGTGAATGTTGTCTGTTTATCTGTGTTGGCCCTGCGATGAGGTGGCGACTTGTCCAGGGTGTACCCCGCCTTCCGCCCGATTGTGGCTGAGATAGGCGCCAGCGCCCCCCGTGACCCCGAAAGGAAATAAGCAGTAGTAAATGGATGGATGGATGGATGCTCTTGTTATGACTTAAATAGTGACTATGATGATGAGAAACAGGTGTGGGGCTGAGGACAGGGGCGTGACTTGGAGACCAGGTGGAAACTTATGAGTAACTATGGAAACAAACAAAACCAGGAAGTGTAAAACGGGAACCAAGAGTCCAAAAACAAAACATAAACATGATCAAACATAACACTGATTTACAGGCATGACATTATCATGGTTCTTCTTTTTTGTACTTTGTAAACACTTTAAGTTTGGAGAGTTTCTTGAATTGGATCATATTAGTACAATGTTTGATTGCTTTGCTTAATCCATTCCATAGTTTAATTCCACACACTGATGTACTGAAGGTCTTAAGTGTTGTACGTGCTTACAAATGTTTTAAGTTACATTTTTCTCTAAGATTATATTTCTCCTTTTTGCCTGCTGTTCCTAATAAAAAAAACACCTCACCTGCACGTCGCTTGCTGTCTTTGCATCCGGGGGTCAGGCCAAACAACACCATGCTTTGACAATATGTATATTTCTTAGACTTTTTTTTTTTTTTTTTTTGCAATACTGGCCCTTACAGTGTCTGGACAAAAATTATGCACACAAATCGATGCAGTTTGTCAAGCACAAGGTTAAATTCATTCCTGTCTGCTGTCCAATTAAGAACTTAGCGTGATATTTTGGGTTTGATCTGTTACATCTGTGTTTGAAGCTCGTGCAGACAATCTGTGAAGCTGTAATGAAGCTCACACCCCATTTCATTGTTGCCCTCCCTCTTTTTAATCCCTGTCTCCTTTGGGTTTACACTAAAAGCGCCCCCCACGCACACACTCCCCCCCCCCGCCCTCGGTGTCTACCCTGTCACAAAACTGGCTTCCTCGACATGCTCATCAGTGACAAGCACTAAGCTTCTCCATCAATAAACAAAGCAGCTGAATGTCAAAATTGCTGCTTCACTGCTGGACATGAATATAGACTGAAACAATGAGCGTACATAAATTGTAAATATGTTTTTTTTTGTTGCCTTTGTTTAAAAATGCGCACATTGCTTTGCACGTTGTCAACGCAAGTGAACAGGGTGTTCGATTGGGTGCAATTACCGCAGCACATTTCTCAAAGCATTACTGGTAAACGCTCAACGTAATATTTACATCACAACAGGGAATAATCAATATGTGTCATAACTCCTTGTGAGGTTATGGGTAACATGCATCATGCTTCCGGTGGACATATGTCACTTGGATTCCAATAAAAGCATGCATGTGTGACATTGTGGCATCAAGAGTCTGAGCAGGCTTCTGCTTGTGAACTGTAGCTGAGATAAAAAGGAGGGGGAGGCCATCTTTGCGCCTGCAAACAGCTAGCGAAGGGTCATCAGTCAAGCCCGCCCTCCACCCTGCAGGGCACCATGGCTCTCCCTCACTTTGTCGTCCTGCTCTCTCAAAACATGTGTCTACTTAAAAGTGGTAAAGAAATGTCGGGCCTGTTAGTGAACCATATAAGATGTTTTTTAAAAGAATATATATAAATATAGAATAATTAGAATAAAGCCTCGAGTTTTTGTGATATAACTAGATGCAGATGCAATTAGTTCTCACTTCCTACAATAAGGCTCGAAAGGGCATATGATTTCGCAATGTGTTGTGGGGGCCGGCTAGCCATTTTTGCTGGACATAAGTTTTGTTTACATGGCTGTACTGTACTTGTGGTAACGTGAGGGAGAGCAACCAAGTAGATTAAACTGGATCGTACGAAATAAAATACTCAAGGGACTGCACCGCGACAAACTGTACCCTATTGTAAAGCATCACTACCTGGAAAAAATATGTATGTATTGGTGGAATTGATCCATGGGAGCACGTCCAAGAGACAAGAGATTTGAGTAAGATACCGCCATTGTCACCCGTGAAGTTTTTCAGAATGCAATGTCTGTGTTTTGTACAGGGGGAGTAGACGGCACAGACAATAAGGGGGCGTGATTTAGCTCTGTGATTTATTGTTTATATATTATATACAGTATATATAATAACAAAAAAATTTAGGAGCTATAATGAGGCGTAGGAGGTCCGTTTCCAAGCAGTAGGTCGAGATCAAAGAGGCAGTCCAGGAAGTAGAAGAACAAGGAATGACGAGAGACACAGCTCGTCAACGCGGGAAAGGAGGTTGTATGGGAACAGATGATTCGACCTACCGCTTGGAGACGGACTTCTTAGGCCCGCTGTAGCCCTTGACTTCTTGCTTGTCTCACGGACATTCAAGCCTGCCTTTCCCCTCCGGGACTTCCGCCTCTCGCTCCATACTCCCGGTAACACACAGCAGCTAATCTCCACACATAGTCTCCCACACACACGCTCTTGGATTTTTGTCACACTCCATTTGTTAGGGTTGCAAGAGGAGTTGTGACGGCACAGAACCACAAGGGGGTGATGTTGCTCTTTGCCTTATTATATATATGGACAATGTATATAATAATACACAATACCACATACAAATTAGAGAATGGAGTGTGACTAAATTCAAGAGTGTGTAAGACTAGCAGTTATCTGTTGAGTGTTACCTGGAGGTGTTGTTCCAACACTCGGAAGTCCAAGACGGCGAGGCTGATCTGGGAAGTCCATGAGACAGGCGAAAGATCCAGGGCAAGAGAGAGGGGCGTCAGAGTCCGTGTCCATGCGAGGGGGTCGAGATCCGGGAAGGCAGTCGAGATCCAGGGGGGAGTCCAAGGGAGCGAAACACACAGCTCGAAACTAAGGCGACAGAAGAAAACACTGTGGGGCACAAGGGAGAAGACAGTGGACAAATGACAATGGAAGCGGGAGGACACTGAACGCAAAAATGCCCAAGGAAGCCAGATACAGGAACAGATAACAGAAGACTAAGTTCCGGCCAGGATCATTGGGTCAACTGGTCTTTATACAGCTCTCCCACATCAGTCCCAGGTGTGAAGATTGCCCACATGCCGGCAAGTGATGGGGCCAGCGTGAGCAGGGGCGTGTCTTAGCGCGCTGCCAACGGAGGTGCTGGCAGACCCAGCTGCCGGAGAAAAGCGGGTTCGAGCCCGCGCCGTAACACCATTCTCTTGTTTAATTTGTATTTTTGTTTGTTACTATATATATTGTGGTGTCTCACTCAAGCACCACCTGACAGTAAAGCACCTCACAGGGGAGGAGCCAGGGCATAGAGGCAGAGTAAAACATGGAAGACAAAGCCCAACCCTTGGCCGCATCATCGAGGGGCGGTACATTCCCCTCTACCTCTTCAATCAGCCTGAAGTACCACCAGCTATGGGCCAGGTGGGATTAAGCTACAAACCTTTCTTAACTCTGCCTCATTCAGGTCTGCCTCTCCTCAGTGTCAAGGCAGGTGCTTCAGCCAGTAAGTGAGACAACCACTATTTCCCCACTAAAGACATTACTGGTGAAATGTTTAATTAAAATTAATTAACCTACCAATGATTATTACACACATAAGGTGTGGTGAAATTTGTCCTCTGCATTTGACCCATCCCTTTGATCACCCCCTGGGAAGTGAGGGGAGCAGTGGGCAGCAGCGGTGCAGCGCCCGGGAATCATTAATGGTGATTCAACCCCCAATTCCAACCCTTGATACTGAGTGCCAAGCAGCGAGGCAATGGGTCCCATTTTTTTATAGTCTCTGGTATGACTCAGCTTTCATCTTTTCTGTGTCCGAGATAGAGTGAGGGTGGACAGCCTCATTTCATAATCACGTTTCCCCAAATTAACTAGCTCAATATTACTTTTAAATCATTTGATCACCCTGCTACTGCTCCAAAAATAAAACTCTTCAATTTTTGTGCTTTTTCCCCCTAAAATTCTGTATGTTGTTTGTAGCCCACAGCTAACTGCTTGGTTAAAGCTAACAGTCTATTAGGGTTGTACGGTTTACCAGTATTAGTATAGTACCGCGATACTAATAAATTATATTCGGTATTATACCGCCTCTGAAAAGTACAGGTCCTGCACCACCCCCAAACCCCCATGTTAAAATTAATGTTCTACTACTTATTCTAAATAATTTTGACAAAACTGTCATGGGCCATGCCTATGCCAATGCACATTCTTCAGTAAACTGCAGAGCGCACCTCGGGACATGCCCATAGCTGCTCATCTCTGCACGCGTACCTCCGGCCGGAAGCAGCAGCTGCTTTCCATCAGCACACCTGGAGCTGATGATCAGACCTGCCTTTACAAGCCTGCTCAACCTGCTTTCCCGGGGCCAAAACGTAACCATTCGTTCCCTTACTGTAAGAAATATAGATATTTGATGCAATGCTGCTCTCTCTGTGTTTTCCCCTCCGTGTTTCATTGTGCGCTTTCCCGTTTTCCTTGTCGTCCTCCCAGCAGTCTGCCTTTGTTCCGGCGTTGAAGAGCTGTGCGTCTTGTCATATCTTGCTCCTTTGCTTCCCAGACTGTCTCTTGGATCTCGACCTTCCGTTTGGACACGGACCTCCTACGCCCCGCTTAGCCCCCAACTTCCTGCTTGCTTCACGGACATTCGAACCCGCCCTCTCCACTTGATCTTCCGCCTTTTGCCCAACACTCCCGGTAACATACCCATTAATTCAGTCTCACAACATACATATTTATGGATTTTGTCACACTCCATTTCTTTATATTATTGTTTATTATTATTATTATATTATATATATATATATATATATATATATATATATCCATCCATCCATTTCTACCGCTTATTCCCTTTTGGGGTGGCGGGGGGCGCTGGCGCCTATCTCAGCTACAATCGGGCGGAAGGCGGGGTACACCCTGGACAAGTCGCCACCTCATATGTTATAATTATATATACAATAAAACAGAGCTTCTACGCCCCCTTGTGGTCTGTGCCCTCTACAGTACACTCCCCCCTGTAAACATAACAAAAATAAAAGAATGGAAAATGACACAAAGTGTTACTGCATACATCAGCAGCTAAATTAGGAGGCTTTGATTGCTTACTTACTAATAAAAGACAAGCTGTCTTGAATGTTCACTATTTTATTTAGGGACAAACTTGCAAAAAGAAACATATGTTTATTTGTACCCCTAAGATTTTTTGTTAAAATAAAGTCAATAATGCAATTTTTTGTGGTCCCCTCTATTTCGAAAAGTACCAAAAAGTATTGAAATAAATCTGGTACCTGTACCAAAATATTGGTATCAGGACAACACTGCAGTCTACTAAATGCTTTGTGTGAAACTCAATAAAGAATGCGTTTATTTAAACTTGAAAATGCTGTGAACACACCATTAAAAGTCATATCTGATCGTAGGACGGCTGTTATCCAGGCTATTCGCCGTCTCTTTATTAGCTTCATAACCCAACTTTCTTCGGCTTTTCTTTCACGCTGGAAAATGAGAAAAATCTCACCAAATCCTTTTTTTTCACTGAAGTGATCCTGACCACGTTTATGGCAGTTACTGATGCCGCACGTTTTGAACTTGTTAAAGACAAAAAAACTTAAACTTAAGCAGAGTCTTGCATTCAGCCATGTAAATAAGCTATTCAGAGTCCAGCTGATTCAATGCATTTCCCCGTCACACTTTCAAGCCCTATTCCTTGAATTTTGTTCATGAAAGTACATTCTTTGTTACTGCTGTTACACCATGCAGCGCAGCATGCAGAGGAGGGAACATGATCATGTGGTAGGATAAATGGATGCAACCTCATAAATTAATGAACTGTCAGGTTGGATATTATGTGTGTTGTTTTGTTGGCAACACTAAATTGGCCCTAGTGTGTGAATGTTGTCTGTCTATCTGTGTTGGCCCTGCGATGAGGTGGCGACTTGTCCAGGGTGTACCCTGCCTTCCGCCCGATTGTAGCTGAGATAGGCGCCAGCGCCCCCCGCCACCCCGAAAGGGAATAAGCGGTAGAAAATGGATGGATGGATGGATGTTTTGAGGCAGCACATTCAATAGAGAAAAACACTTTTAAATACAAATATGTGAGCATGAGGCTAAACTGGGAATTTTATTTGGAGCCCTCATTACTCTTTGTGTGAAAAATATTTTCATACGGTACTTTTTAACTTAAACTTGAATTTAATTGGATGCATGTTTTGTACTACAGTAGTACCTCAACTTACAACCTTAATTGGTTCCGTGATGGAGCTCTAAAATCAAAACACCTGAATCTCAAACCTTTGAAATTAATTTAATTCAAATGGTGCTTGTGACATGCTTTTTAAAAGGAAAAAAAAAATAAATATAAACGGAAAAGAATAGAATGTACAACAGTGTTTTTTTTGACATATTTGAAGCATTCACCTTGGAAAGTGGATTTCGACATTATCTGCTTCCAGCTGCTTCTCTCTCAAACACACAATTAGCAGATTTACCATATTTTCATTAATAAATGTCAGCTGTTTGGATATTATTTTAAAGTACCAGTAGACTGGAGGAACAAGTTGACTTTATATGTTTATTTGTGTTTAATTGTATCCATTAAACCAGTGGTCCCCAACCAACCAGTCCAGGCACCAGTAGGGGTCCGTGACACATTTGCTACCGGGCCGCGAAGAAACATGTAACAATTTATAAACGACTGCATTTTCCCTAACTTAACTTTCGCCTGTCCCACTAGACACACCAATGTGATTGTTTATATATTGTACAATAAATCATAGAAAGTTGCCTTTTGTTATATTTTTTATAACTTTGAGACATGATATAATGCAAATTAATGAACATATAAAATATAAATGTGACAGATTGTAGCCAAAGGCTGATTTCCATCTCATTTGCAAAGATACAAACCCAGCGCTCCCACTAATTCAGTTGCTATAGTGAGATGTATATTTCATGCACTTATTTTTGAGGTATTTATCTGGCACAAGTGGAGAGCCGGTCTCTGAAAATAATGTCTACAATAAAAGGGTCGGTGGTGCAAAAGAGGTTGAGGACCACTGCATTAAACCATATCCAATTGTATTCACAATCCGCAAAGTTTGTGAAAATACCGTTTAAATATAAAAAAAATGCCGTTTGTGAATATTCCGCTTCAATTACCTTGGGCATTTTACGTTGATTGACATCATAATGAGAACGTTTCTGCAGTCTGACCATGTTATCAGATCAGCCATATTGGAAATACGAAAACATTGGAAGTAGATGTGCTGTTTATCATTACAATCCTAATGTAAGACACAATCGAAAATAAATAGCAAACACTTGAGTCAACTGTCAGGTTCAAACACTGATGACATCTGTTAAACAGACACGAAGCAAGGAATCATGCAGAGACAGAGTTCAATTTGGCTCAAATGAGGATAGACGTTTTTTGGGCTGTACACTAAATACAGATCCAAACTATGCTCTAAAGTCCAGCCCAAGTGCTTCCTCTATTTATTTGGGAGGCCCCTGGTTACATCACTGAAGCTACCCCCGAAGGAAGGGGGTAAGCTCCAGTTAGACATAATATATGACTATTATTGAAATGCAAATGTGCTGACACTCATGACATCGCCCTGTCTCTCTCTGTCTGCGTCACGTTACTCGACTGCTGACTTCTCAGTCAGCAGGCCGATTCTGGAAACAAACACGGATACGAGACGACTGGCTTTGCACAGATATAAAAAGTACAACTTCAGCTGAATTGATAATAACGATAGCAACGGCCTTTAAACATAAAAGTTGTGTGATAATATATACACAATTATTCTATCATCTATTGCGCCCATTATACCTTCTAAAAACATCCAGAAAGTAACAACAATACTCCATTTACATGTCATGACATGAAAAGTATCCAAAAATGAGTGATAGTTATTATAAGCGCCAATATATATATACATATTATATTAATATAATGTATATGTAATTAATATAAGTGGATATTAGGAGTATGTTAAAGCTAGATTCCTACCTTGGTTACTTCAGTGACGACCTTCTTAAAGTTTTGTAATCAATCAAAAATATCAAGTAGCTAAAATGCGTAGCGTAAAGAAAGTGTTTTGCATTTTTACCATCATGAATTCGAATTGATTTAAATGGGTGTGTGGAGAGGGGCGTGGTCCACGCGTTCCCTGCAGGCGGGGTGTGTGCAGGGGCCGGCCATGAAGCTGGAACGCGTTATCTAATCACCTGTTCCTTTATTAGCAGCGTCAGAGACCATGAGAAGGAAGATGAAACACGGAAGCGACGCCACCTGAGTGAAAGGGGCTGAAAAGCCAAGGTGACTTTGTGTGTAGATAATTAAACCAATTGTAAACACTGGGCTGGAAAGCCAAAGAGACTTTGTGTAGAAATAATTCAAACTATTGTAAACGCTGCCTCCGAGTGTGGTGCTATTTCCTGTGGTCCCAGAAGAACCAGAGTAAAGAGACATCTTCACAGGGTGTTATTTAGAATTGTTTATGTTGCTTGGACATTCTTTGTAATATCCACAAATTTCAGTGAGCTGGTTGTATTATGTGTGACGATGTTTCTTTACTGTTTGTGCTGGTTGCATTTTTTTGTTGCGTTATGACTAGGGTAGGTTGTTTGGAGTGTGTCATATAAATAAAAGTGAATTAGTGAATTATATTTATATAGCGCTTTTCTCTAGTGACTCAAAGCGCTTTACATAGTGAAACCCAATATCTAAGTTACATTTAAACCAGTGTGGGTGGCACTGGGAGCAGGTGGGTAAAGTGCCTTGCCCAAGGACACAACGGCAGTGACTAGGATGGCGGAAGCGGGAATCGAACCTGCAACCCTCAAGTTGCTGGCACGCCCACTCTACCAACCGAGCTATGCCGCCCCACAGCTGTGCTGCGTTCACTATAAAGCTAAATTAATGGGCATTTACCTGAATTACTCAATTTGTCCACAAGATGGCAACAAAATCACAGTCATCAGATTGTCACATATTCCTTATAAAACTGGTTCCTTATAAAACTCTTGCGTGCTAAAGTGAAGATACTAGCGGGCCGCATTCGACCCAGGGGCCATAGTTAGTTTTTGTGTTTTTTGTTCAACAAATTGCTTTCATTAAACACTAGCAGAGACAATGAAAAGGTGAGTTATTGTTTGTGATATGCCGCCATCTTTTGGACAATTTCGCTTACCGCACTTGCTACAGTGTGAACGTCTACAATATTTCCTTCTGTTTTGTGCTTTAAACTGGAAGTAAATGTGTCGTTTCATCCACCAGTCTTCCAAAGCGTTTTTACTCGATAGGATTCTTCATTCATCACTCCAAGCAATGTATGTATGTTTTACAATACAACTATAACTCTTCATACTTCCTAGACCGTCTGTGGGAGTGTATTCATACATATTTGGACATGCTATCGTAATGTTTCAAGTCAACTCAGCCTCAAATTAAATCTTCTTTCCCCCAAGCCTTTAACCATGGTGACTTTCACTCAATCTTCATGTTTTTTGCCAGAAAAATAAGTTTATCCACATTGTCTGCAGAAAGAACAGACCTGCTTGCACTTACAATGTCTCCAGCTGTGGAAAATAAATACATTTCGCTGGGCACAGAGGTAGCAGGTATAGCGAGGTAGTGCCTGGCTAACTTGGCAGTAAGAGGATATATGGGCTCACATTGTTCTTCCACCATAGAAGTGCTTGAATGCAATAGGGAACAATCAGTCAATCGATCAATCAGCTGTGTTTACACCACGCTCATCTTTCTCGTCATTGAAGCGATGTTCACTTAAGGGTGGTGCCTCTTCAAATGGGTTAGTATGTTTGACGTGTTGCCAGAGGCATACCCTATCGGTGCTGAACATTGTCGGCAAACCACTTTGGCTTTGTCCACCTCTCGTCCTCCATTGTTGTATCGCACAGCGAAGCCAAAGTGTCCCCAAACGAGAGATCTTAATGAGGCAAAAGGGTCTTCCAGCTCTGGCTTTTGCATGTTGTCATAGCCTAGCATGCCATGTGTTGTGTCTCGGTGTACATTGTTTACACAACGTGCGATATGCTACTTATGTACGTCCGCGCGGCGCGCTACTTAATATGTCTGTGTGGAAACCCGTTCTGTGCACCTACGTTCCGAACCGAATCCCCCGTATCGAAACAGTTTAATACAAATACACGTACCGTTACACCTTTATACAACATGTATATAAAATTTAGAATGACACATATATGAATCCATTATAGGACATGATGGCTAATATATGAAAAACTCTCGCCACACTTACCGATGTTTGGCGCAGTTTCTGATTGATTACAAAACTTTAAAGAAGTCAAACTTTCACATACTCGTAATATTCAATGTTTTAAGGATTATACTTCATCTGGAGTTGTAGTGACGGTGTGGGGCGTTTGTCAAGGTTGAAATAGTTGAAGTTGTGTGTTATTGTTCAACGTGTTACCCATCCATCCATCCATTCCCTACCGCTTATCCCCTTTAGGGTCGCGGGGGGCGCTGGTGCCTATCTCAGCTACAGTCGGGCGGAAGGCGGCATACACCCTGGCAAGTCGCCCCAGCGTGTTACAGCTTGCTTTAATCAATGCAAATTGAGGTGTTATTTTGGTGCAAAACATTGTTGTGACGTCACAATAAAAGCTCTGTTGTGCGGCTACAAAATGCACCTCTTGAAAAAATGTATGATAAAAAAACAAAAGGGGGGCAATTTATTATCAATCAATCAATCAATGTTTACTTATATAGATAGCCCTAAATCACTAGTGTCTCAAAGGGCTGCACAAACCACTACGACATCCTCGGTAGGCCCACATAAGGGCAAGGAAAACTTACACTCAGTGGGACATCGGTGACAATAATGACCCAGTGGGACGTCGGTGACAATGATGACTATGAGAACCTTGGAGAGGTGGAAAGCAATGGATGTCGAGCGGGTCTAACATGATACTGTGAAAGTTCCATCCATAATGGATCCAACACAGTCGCGAGAGTCCAGTCCAAAGTGGATCCAACACAGCAGCGAGAGTCCCGTTCACAGCGGAGCCAGCAGGAAACCATCCCAAGCGGAGGCGGATCAGCAGCGCAGGGATGTCACCAGCCGATACACAGGCGAGCAGTACATGGCCACCGGATCGGACCGGACTCCCTCCACAAAGGAGAGTGGGACATAGAAGAAAAAGAAAAGAAACGGCAGATCAACTGGTCTAAAAAGGGAGTCTATTTAAAGGCTAGAGTATACAAATGAGTTTTAAGGTGAGACTTAAATGCTTCTACTGAGGTGGCATCTCGAACTGTTACCGGGAGGGCATTCCAGAGTACTGGAGCCCGAAATGAAAAAGCTCTACAGCCCGCAGACTTTTTTTGGGCTTTGGGAATCACTAATAAGCCGGAGTCCTTTGAGCGCAGATTTCTTGCCGGGACATATGGTACAACACAATCGGCAAGATAGGATGGAGCTACACCGTGTAATATTTTATACGTAAGTAGTAAAACCTTAAAGTCACATCTTAAGTGCACAGGAAGCCAGTGCAGGTGAGCCAGTACAGGCGTAATGTGATCAAACTTTCTTGTTCTTGTCAAAAGTCTAGCAGCCGCATTTTGTACCAACTGTAATCTTTTAATGCTAGACATGGGGAGACCCGAAAATAATACGTTACAGTAATCGAGACGAGACGTAACAAACGCAAGGATAATGATCTCAGCGTCTTTAGTGGACAGAATGGAGCGAATTTTAGCGATATTGCGGAGATGAAAGAAGGCCGTTTTAGTAACGCTTTTAATGTGTGCCTCAAAGGAGAGAGTTGGGTCGAAGATAATACCCAGATTCTTTACCGTGTCGCCTTGTTTAATTGTTTGGTTGTCAAATGTTAGAGTTGTATTATTAAATAGAGTTCGATGTCTAGCAGGACCGATAATCAGCATTTCCGTTTTTTTGGCGTTGAGTTGCAAAAAGTTAGCGGACATCCATTGTTTAATTTCATTTATCATATCATACATATCATAATTTAATTATGATGTGTAGAGTGAAAAACATTGAAAAACTCAAAGGAGAACGTCAGGCAAAAGTAAATAAGATTACAGGGGCAATAGTAGAACTTAAGGAACAGATAAAATATGCTAATTATGTTAGAAAAATACAGTTCAAACTGCCAAATGTATTCTGTTGGTCTGAAGAAGCCTCTCATTTGCATAATTTTGTGGTTTGTATGTTTACTGCTGATGAACAAGAGAAACAAAGGGTTTGGTTTGAAAGTGTTATTATACACAAAACTGCTTTGGTTAAAGATGCTAAGAAATGGATTTTGGAGCTTGGTCAAAAGGTGCAAGCTGCCACAGAGGGCGCTGTTCAGATGCCAGGTGTCTATCCATCGATTTATTTTCTACCGCTTGTCCTTCTCGGAGTCATGGGAGGTGCTGGAGCCTATCCCAGCTGCATTCGGGCGGAAGGCGGAGTACACCCTTGACAAGTCGCCACCTCATCGCAGGGCCAACACGATAGACAGACAACATTCACACTCACATTCACACACTATGGCCAATTTAGCCAATCAACCTATCCCCATTTCCATATAAATTTAATTATTAAAGAATCTAATTTCTTGAAAAAGGATTTGCTAATAAGGATTGGAATGCCAACACTTTAAGCTTTTCACCCAATACAAGAATGAATATGAAATAAATCCCAGTGATAGTGTTTTAAACATATCCAGCAAGTTAAAGAAACAAAGCTCAGTGGTAAGTAGATCTACTACTTCCAATACTTCATCAGCCAGAATTAAAGCTGAGGCTGAAGCAGCTGCTATTCTCAAGGAAATAAAAGGAAATAAATGCTTTAGACGAGCAGCAGAAGCTTCTAAGGAGGGAGAAGAAAGCGATGGACTTGGACACGGAAATGGCTGCATCTATGGCAAAAGTGAATGTGTAAAAAGCTGCAGAAGGATCCCGTATGTCTCGTAGTTCTGCTAAATCTGATGGCATGAATTCATAGTATGAAAGAGAAAATACATTATTAAATGCTGTTGCTGAGCCTTTTGTTCATGTGCAGACAATACATACATCTTTGAGAGACACTGTGGATGTGTAAGGATGTAAGAATAGGCATTAGTAGAATTCAAAGAGTGTAAATAGAAGAGTCATCTCCTGAGTAACTTGAATGGCTATGTCATTGTATATTTACAATCTTAAAATGTTAATGGCAAAAGTAAATCACAGTAATTTGCACAATATGGAGGTAATGTTATTGTAAACATGGCTGTACCTACCATTGAGGACACCGAGACCATGTCCTCTGTATTTCTTCTAAGTGACAGAAGGATGATGATATGACCACTACTGTGTGGAGGACATCATGTGTGCTGTACATCTCTATGCAGTAGATCATCCTTTATCAATATACGATCTTTGGTAATGCACAGCCCAAACATCAAAATGCAGTAAGACAGTCGCAGCGGCATACCACCTTAGCACCAGAGAAGCCAGGAGGGAACTTGAGGTGCACGTCGACAACAAATGTTTGTCCAGCAAGCCCCTAAGATCTTGGAGTGCATCTGGATTGGACATTATCCTTCAAACAACACCTGGAAGAAGTAAAGCCAAGGTGACATCCAGAACCCCGCTGATCCGCCGCCTAGCTGGAACAACCTGTGGAGCCTCCACTAAGACGCTGCAAATATTCACGCAAGCCCTGGTCTTCTCTGCAGTGGAATACTGCAGCCCAGTCAGGAGCAAAAGCCCTCATGCGAAAAAAAGGTCGAATGGTTATTAATACCTCCCTCCGGTTAATAACTGGTTGCTTGAAGCCTACCCGTGTCCCTCCTGCCGGTCCTTAGGGAATAGCTTGCCCTGGATAGGAAGGCACACAAATATGACTGGCACATTTTGCAAAACACCACAGTAACACTGGCCCCTCCAAGCAGACTCAAGTCCCGCCACCCCTACAACAAGGCAGCAGGAGAGATGCTCAACTCCACCTCTGAGGACATCTCCAGAGATGCATGTTTGGCAGCAGCTTGGAAACTGGAGTGGGAGTTGACCGGGCCCTCCTGAGTCCACCACTAAGTTCCTATATGAGGAAATGAAAGCCTATTTCCGAGACTTGATTGTACAGGCATTGTTTAAGAAAGTCATTCTCATCATATGATTCACTTGTTGTTTGTGTCAGAAAGATGTGTGGATCTTTGTGTTTGTGTATAGATTAGGGAGAGCTAAAACTGTAAGACTCACCCTAATAGGCAGCCAATCCCCAGAGTCCTGGATAGGCCAAAGACAGCAAGCAGCCTTTGTGACACCATGGGGTCAGTATGAATAGGCCAGGATTCTCTTCGGCCTAATAAATGCTCCAGCAGCCTTTCAACGGTGCATAAAATAGTGTTTAGAGGGCTTCCAAGACAAAATAAGTGCCCCATACCTAGATGACACACTCGTGTTCAGCTGAGCATTCAAAAGTCATGTCAATGATGTGAGGAAAGTGTTGCAGAGACTAAGGCAGTATGGGATGAAAATGATCCAGACAAATGCAAGTTATTCAAAACTCAAATCCACTACCTTGGTTCGCTGCCAGGACACGCCCCTCCCGCAAGCTTCCCCTCCAGAACACAGCATGCCACAACCTGTCTCGGCATCGCCGATGTACGGGAACCCAATTCATCACTTCACGGGGTAGTTCTGGGAGCTGTTCTGGCTGGGTGGCACAGCTGCGTCAAGCCAGGCTGCTACCTCCTGCCCGGCCACCACCACCTGGTCTTCAGCAGGCCGAGCTGGAAGCTCCAGCCAGACCACCACCACCATCCGCTCCAAGGCTGATTCCTGCACCAGCACCCGCTGTAAGTTTGGTTTCCGCACCAGCACCTGCTCCCAGGCTGGTCCCCACTCCAAGGCTGGGCCTCGAACCAGCACCCACTCCAAGATTGGGCCCTGTACCAGCACTTGCTCCAAGGCCGGTTCCCGCACCAGCACCCTCTCAAAGGCTGGTTCCCGCACCAGCACCCGTTCCAGGGCTGATTCCCGCACCAGTACCTACTCCAGCCCCATGGCTGATTCCGGTCCCTGCTCCACGGCTGGTTTTGGTTCCTGCTCCACGACTGCTTCTGGGCCCTTCTCCACGGCTGGCTCATGCACCTGCTCCACGGCTGGTTCCCGTGCCAGCACCCGGTCCAAGGCTGATTCCTGTGCGAGCACCCACTCCAAGGCTGGGTCCCGTGCAAGCATCCAGGTTAGCTCCTGCTTCTGCACCTTGGCGACCTCCTGGCCTGCCGCATGGGCGGGAATCAGGCACCCGCAAGCGGCTCAAACAGTGGCCTATTCATGGACGCTTTTTGTGCCAAGAGCGGCGACACCCATAACTTAGGCGTCGAACTCTTCAGCTACTGAAGTTCTGGCGCCACACGTGTCCGACAGCCATGGATGTGGCCATTCCGTGGTCGACCACCTCGATTGCTGCTGTGGCGTTCCACTCGCCGCCGCCAACTGACTTGTCCCCGGTGCCTCTTGACCTGGCGTTTGTTGATTTCTTTTTCCCTGTGTGTGTCTTACGGTAAGTCCCGTCTTAGTGTTTCCCTGTGAGCTGTTTCACTAGCTTTCCTTGCTATAGGCATTCCCTGTGTGTTGGGCATGCTCTCCTTGTGTTCGGTTGTTTTGTTCGTTTTGTTTTTCAAATACATTACAGAGAATACCAAAAACTTCCTGGCTAGTAGATTTTCCACTTTAGTTTGACCTGTTAAGAAAATTTCGTTTAGCTACTGTATTTCCATGAACTTACCTGTAATGAAAACATGTATGTTCTGGGGAACTGAATATTCGCTGGATATCCATCCACCCATCCATTTCCTACCGCTTATTCCCTTTGGGGTCGCGCGGGGGGGTACACCCTGGACAAGTCGCCACCTATCCTATTGGAGGAAATGACACACAAAGAGAACATGTTGTGTTTGAAAGATGTGTGTTTTGGCTGTTTGTGTATTGGTCAGAGAAGCAAAGAGTGCACAAGGCATTTTGTATGTAACGTGTGTAATTGGCGGCACCCCAAAAGGAACAAACGGTAGAAAAAAGAATGGATGGATGGTTGGATGTGTAATTGGAGGTACCCTACTTTACTACACATCTACAGTAAAGACAAGAAAAAAAGTTTGACTCAGCTTAACTCAAACTCAAAAGTGAATGGAGGAGGTGTTGTAGTTTCTGTACAGTCCAGTGGTTTAACTGGGGCCAGCAAACAACACTGTGCACTTTCTTTTAGGATTATACGGTATACCGGTACTAGTATGGCTGTACAAATTAATCAAAAACAGTACCGGAAATGTACCGGTTCTATCTATCTGTGTTGGCCCTGCGACGAGGTGGCGACTTGTACAGGGTGTCACCCGCCTACTTCCCGAATGAAGCTGTGTGTGTGTGCAGCGCTCATGTTTCCTAACAGTCCGTGACCTCACGCGTACACGTCATCATTCTGCGACGTTTTCAACAAAAAACTCCCGGGAAATTTAAAATTGAAATTTAGTAAACTAAAAAGGCAGTATTAGCATGTGTTGCAATGTCAATATTTCATCATTGATATATAAACTATCAGACTGCGTGGTCGGTAGTAGTGGGTTTCAGTAGGCCTTTAAGATTGTTTTTTCTCTAATGTGACATAATGCACGTCACTGTGGTGTAATGTCATTATATGGGTAACGTTGACGTCATGACATCATGCATGTATGAGCGAATTAGGTGCGTGCCCGGGAACGTACCCGGAAGGGATGTAAATGAGCTGACTGCTGTTGAGACGCTGTGCTGTATGACTCGCTACCAAACTGTTCAGTAAACGTTTTGTAAACGCCACCTCTGGTAGTTTTCCTTGCCTCTAAACAATAACACGACATGGTGTCAGAAGTGGAGCTACTTTGAGCGACGGGACGTGTTTTTTTTTATTGGACAGAGGACCGCGCACACAACAAGCCGGCATGAGTGATTAGGAAGGGGGGGTCGCACCTCCGCAGCCGCGGGGGAACGCAGGAGCAGCCCAGGCGGGGATAGCGGCACCTTCGACGGCAACGTTCACCATCAAACCACCGGAGCCTTTCCACTTCACAAAGCCACACGAGTGGGAGAAGTGGATAAGGAGGTTTGAATGTTTTAGACTGGCGAGCAACCTGAACTCCTCCTCCGAAGCGAACCAGGTAAATACACTGGTGTACTGTATGGGGGATGAGGCTGACGACGTGCTACGAGGGCTTGATTTAACAGCCGAGCAGCGACAGCGGTATGCTACAGTTAAAAACGGATTTGACAAGTGTATTTATCCCGAAGAAAAATGTCATATATGAACGTGCCAAATTCAACAAAAGAGTACAACAGCCTTCAGAGTCAGTGGACGCATTCATCACAGCACTGTATGCTCTAGCAGAGAATTGTGAATATGGGGATCTGCATGACGACCTATTAAGAGACAGACTAGTAGTGGGTCTTAAAGATTCATCCCTGTCAGAGAGAATGCAACTGGATAAAGACCTCACTCTAGTTAAAGCCATCACAATGGCCAAGCAGTCTGAAGAAATAAAGAGGCAACAGACTGATCTGAGAGAGTTAAGTGCCAGCAAGCCAGCCATGGATGCTATGCATTTTAAGAGGGGGAAACAAAACAAATTCAGAAACAAAGATCAGACTCAAGGACAGAACAAAAACTGGAAACCTGATAAATCTTTGCAGCACAGAGCGGAAAATAAAGCATGTGGAAAATGTGGAAAATCACCCTCTCACCCAGTGTCACAGTGCCCAGCTAAAAGTGCAGATTGCCACAACTGTGGAAAACGTGGCCATTTTGGAAAGGTGTGCAGATCTACCAAAAATGTACTTGAAGTTGCTGAGGATGTGGATGGACTGTTTTTAGGTGTAGTAGCCTCTGGAGAGGACCCATGGATGGCTGACATAAGCATACGGGGCAGCACAGTGTCCTTTAAATTAGACACCGGAGCAGATGTCACAGCCATTTCTGAGCAGGTATATAAGAGCGTTACACACAGAGAGGGGGAGCTAGAAAAATCCCTTAAACCACTCTATGGGCCGGGTGGTGCTAAATTAACTGTTCTGGGGTCAGCCACAGAAACACTCTCTTACAAAGACAGGGAAATCACAGAGAGGATTTTTGTAGTGAGAGGCCTACAGGTGACACTATTGAGCAGGCCAGCTTCAGTAAGCCTCAAATTAGTGGCCAGAGTTGATGCTATAAATCAAGAGTCAGTAAGACAGACTTATCCTGAACTCTGTGATGGGCTCGGGCTGGTTCAGAAGCCGTACACAATTAAACTCAAGCCTGACGCTATACCGTTTTCCCTTAAAGTGCCGCGCAGAGTCCCACTGCCACTCATGGACGAAGTAAAAAAAGAGCTGGAGAGGATGGAAAATCTGGGGGTCATCAGCCGCATTGAAGAACCAACAGACTGGTGTTGCGGTATGGTGGTGGCTCCAAAAAAGAACAAAGAGGAAGTTCGCATCTGCGTGTACTCGACACCACTAAATGTGTCAGTGTGCCGAGAAAAATATATCCTTCCCTCTGTAGAGCAAACGCTAGGCATGCTCACAGGAGCACAATATTTCACCAAGCTGGACGCAAACATGGGTTTCTGGCAGATTCCCCTGGCCAAAGAATCAGCTCTCTATACTACCTTCATCACGCCATTCGGGCGTTACCATTTCAACCGCCTGCCTTTCGGCATCTCCTCTGCCCCAGAGCACTTTCAGAACATGATGGTGACTGAAGTTACTTCTGGCCTCGAAGGTGTAGTGTGTCACATGGACGATGTTCTAGTCTGGGGGGCTACAAAGCAGCAGCACGACGCCAGGACGCATGCTGTACTGGAGAGAGCAGTGAAAGCAGGGGTCACACTCAACATGTCAAAATGTGAGTTTGGAAAGAGAGAGATCAAGTTCCTTGGTTACGTCATATCAGCAGACGCCATGAAGCCGGACCCGGGTAAAACCAGAGCTGTGCGGGACATGAAAGAGCCTACTAACATAAGCGAGCTCAGAAGTTTCCTGGGAATGGTGAACCAGTTAGGGAAATTTTTACCTAACCTGGCTGAGAAGGATAAAGCACTCAGAGATCTGCTGTCCGAAAAGAATCAGTGGTGCTGGGGTCATGAACAGCAGAGTGCTTACTGCAGCCTCAAAGAGGAGCTCTCCACAACACCGGTCCTCCAGCTCTACGACCCTAACAAGCCACTGAAAATATCAGCCGATGCCTCGTCCTATGGGCTAGGCGCAGTGATGCTCCAGAAGGACAGAGAGGTTTGGTCACCAGTAGCGTATGCTTCCAGGTCCCTGACTGACACCGAGCAGCGATATGCGCAGCTGGAAAAGGAGGCATTAGCGCTGACATGGGCCTGTGAGAGATTTAGCGACTTTATCCTGGGCCTACATTTTGAACTGGAAACGGACCACAAACCTCTTGTGAGTCTACTGGGTGGGCAGGCACTGGACGTGCTGTCACCTAGAATTCAAAGATTCAGGATGCGCTTAATGAGGTACTCCTATACAATCTCATACACACCGGGGAAGAGCCTCCCAACTGCTGACACACTCTCTCGTGCCCCGCTCAAAAGCAATGTGGAAAGAGCAGACAAAGACCTAATGGAAGATACTAACATCTACGTTGACTCTGTGATGGAACATCTTCCCACAAGTGATAAATATCAGACGGAACTCAAGGAGCAGCTGTGTGCTGACAGTGTCTGTGCTCAGGTCATGGAGTACTGTGTCGAAGGCTGGCCGGACAGACATCAGTTACAGGGTCCAGTCAAACACTACTGGCATGAGAGAGCGCACCTGAGCGTGCATAACGGACTACTCCTGCATGGCACAAGGTTAGTGATACCTGCTAATATGCGAAATGATGTTCTTGACAGGATACATGAGGGACATCAGGGGGTGGTTACGTGCGGAGAACGCGCACGTCAAACAGTGTGGTTGCCTGGACTGAGCAACCAAATGAAAGAGCTAGTGCTCAACTGCAGAGACTGCATCAAGGAAAGGGTTAATCCGAGAGAACCACTGCTGCCAACCAAACTCCCAGATGGGCCCTGGCAAAAGGTAGGAGCAAATCTATTCACCTTGAAGGAGAAAACCTATCTGCTAGTAGTGGATTATTTTTCCAGATATGTGGAAATTGCTCTTGTCAGCCCATCTAGGTCAGCAGATGTGATAGTTCACCTGAAATCAATGTTCTCACGTAACAGGATTCCTTTTCAGTTCATTTCTGATAATGGGCCGCAGTTCTCTGGACAGGAGATGAAACAATTTGCAGCAGACTACGGATTTGTGCACGTGACCAGCAGCCCTAAGTACCCACAAGGCAACGCTGAGGCAGAGCGTGCTGTCCAAACGGTTAAAAACCTGATTAAAAAGGCCAAAGAATCCATATCTAGCCCTAATGGCCTACAGTGCCACCTCTCTGACTAATGGCTACAGCCCTGCCCAGTTGCTCATGGGGCGCTGCATTCGCACCACCGTACCAATCCTTCCTGAGAAGTTACAGGCAGCTTCACCGGACCTGCTGGCCCTCCAGCAGAAGGAGCGGGAGAAGCGACTGATGGACGCAAAATGTTTCAATGAGAGACACAGAACAAGAGCTCTCACAAAGTTGACACCTGGGGACCAGGTTTGGATTACCAACGTAAAGGCACAAGGGACAGTGACTTCCGTACACCCCAGTCCACGATCCTACCTGGTGTGTGGGCCACAAGGGACTCTAAGAAGGAACCGTCAACATCTCGTGCCTAAGCCGGGGCCTCAGGATGAGACTCAGCCTGTGCACGGGGACATTCCTCCGAGTGCAAGCCCAGAAACTCTGTCTCCACCAGAGCCATGTCAGAGCACACCTACTGGTGTGAGAACAAGGTCGGGCAGAGAAGTTAGAAAGCCACAGAGACTAGACCTGTGAGAAAAAAAAAAATCAAACGGAATGCGATTTTGTTATGTTCTGTTAAAATGTGAGATATGCTGCTGATGCTTATGTTAATAGCAAGTATGCTTTGAGTTTTATCTTGCTAAAAAAAAAAAAGTTTATTCTTTCTTTTGAGTAAAAAAAAACATAAGAGAAAAGAGGTGATATTCCTTTTCTGTGGGAAAAAAAGTTAAATAGAAATTTGTATTTTGTGTTTGGGGGAAAAGAAGAAATGTGATTTGTAATATGTGTGATTTGGGATTAAGACTTGCCCAAGAAAACAGTTAATGCTATTTGGGGTTTTGTATGTTCAGGCTATTTGAAAAGATGTTACAGCGGAGGGTCTTTTCAAACCTTAGTAAGGGGGATGTGGTGTAATGTCATTATATGGGTAACGTTGACGTCATGACATCATGCATGTATGAGCGAATTAGGTGCGTGCCCGGGAACGTACCCGGAAGGGATGTAAAAGAGCTGACTGCTGTTGAGACGCTGTGTTGTATGACTCGCTACCAAACTGTTCAGTAAACGTTTTGTAAACGCCACCTCTGGTAGTTTTCCTTGCCTCTAAACAATAACACGACAGTCACTTGTTACAACTCGATATACTTTCTCGAGACATTTTAGTTCGAACTCACAAGGATTTACTGTATTTACGTATGAGAGCAATGTTCTGGCAAGGGTTTATTTTGTCTGATTTGTCGACACACATAAAAGTCCGGCACTACTTCTTCATGCAGAGAAATTCAAAGGGTGGCAGGTCGGTTGAAACTTCTTACATTTCCTAAGCTATGTTCAGAGAGTCATCATTGAGAGTTTAGTGTCAGTTCAAAGGAGTTTTTTACACATTGATGTATGCTGAAAGCTAAATGTGGAATGTAAGTGCTCTTCCACGTATTGGGGGCTGACAAAAGATAGGAAAAAAGTAAAATCCAATCAAAAGAAACAATCAACTTAACAAGCACATTTATTACTTGTTTTCCGACATTAACATGCATGCCAACAGCAGCACTCGGTTCCAACACCACACACATTTTGCATGAACTCTATCAGCCACAACTGAAAACCTTTCTTCGTTACCCATTAATAACGTTTACATGAGCAAGGTGCATCCACGAACGCCAGAATACATAATACAAGAAAGTGTTTTTTTTTAACATTGTGTGTTCTGAATCGGTTTTGCTATAATAATCATGACAATGTGTTGTGTTTTTTATTTAAAAAAAATGTATTCAATATTTTGTCATAATTGTATATATATATATATATATACATATATATATATATATATATATATATATATATATATATATATATATATATATATATATATATATATATATATTAGGGCTGTGAATCTTCGGGTGTCCCACGATTCGATTCAATGTCAATTCTTGGGGTCACGATAAAATATCGATTTTTTTCATTTGATTCTCGATTCAAAAACGATATTTTTCCGATTCAAAACGATTCTGTATTCATTCAATACATAGGATTTCAGCAGGATCCACCCCAGTCTGCTGACATGCTAGCAGAGTAGTAGATTAAAAAAAAAGCTTTTATAATTGTAAAGGACAATGTTTTATTAATTGATTGCAATAAGGTAAATTTGTTTTAACTATTAAACGAACCCAAAATATTACTTATTTTATCTTTGTGAAAATATTGGACACAGTGTGTTGTCAAGCTTATGAGATGTGATGCAAGTGTAAGCCACTGTGACACTTTTTTTTTCATTTTCATTTTTATCTAATGATAATGTCAATGAGGGATTTGTAATCACTGCTATGCTGAAATTATAACTAATATTGATACTGTTGTTGACAATATTAATTTTTGTTTCACTACTTTTGGTTTGTTCTGTGTCGTGTTTGTGACTCCTCTCAATTGCTCTGTTTATTGCTATTCTGAGTGTTGCTGGGTCAGGTTTGGTTTTGGAATTGGATTGCATTGTTATGTATGGTATTGCTGTGTAGTGGCTTGTTGAATTGAAAAAAAAAAAAAAAAAAATCCACCCCAAAAAATATCTATTTAAAAAAAAATCCACAACGTAAACGATTCGATTCGTACTCGAATCGATTTTTTCCCACACCACTAATATATATATATATATATATATATATATATATATATATATATATATATATATATATATATATATATATATATATTAGTCAAAATGATATACATGATATATATATCATTTTGACTAAAACTGTGTGTATATAATAAAAAGGGGAAAAGTGTTGCAGACTGTCCTAAATTAGGTTTGTGCATATATATCAATCAATCAATCAATGTTTACTTATATAGCCCTAAATCACTAGTGTCTCAAAGGGCTGCACAAACCACTACGACATCCTCGGTAGGCCCACATAAGGGCAAGGAAAACTCACACCCAGTGGGACATCGGTGACAATGATGACTATGAGAACTTTGGAGAGGAGGAAAGAAAGCAATGGATGTCGAGCGGGTCTAACATGATACTGTGAAAGTTCAATCCATAATGGATCCAACACAGTATATCGGCTGTCACTATGGAGAAATGTGTTTCTCTCTACAATAATGGCATCAAATGGTCCAACCTGTGTCGTTTCATCATGTTGACATGCAGCGCACAAATGTAAAATGAACCATCTTTTCTGGGCGACATGGGAGTGTGATCTAGACCAAACCCACTTTTAGCACATTGATGGTGTGCTCAGGGAGGGGCTGCTAGGTGATATGATGGTGCGTCTGGAGTGATAGAATGAAAGAAAATGCATATTGCAAGATGTTACACTTTTGTGTGTGTTATTGCAAGTATATGAAAAAAGGAACAGCATAAAAAAATGGCTACAGACAACAAAACAAATCAATTGAATGTGTTTTAATCAGCCCTGTAAAGCGGTTACCGTATTTTTCAGATTATAAATCGCGCCGGCCGAAAATGCATGATAAAGAAGGAAAAAAACATATGTACTTCACAATGGAGTATAAGTCGCATTTTTGGGGGAAATTTGTTTGATAAAATCCAACACCAAGAATAGACATTTGAAAGGCAATTTAAAATAAATAAAGAATAGTGAACAACAGGCTGAATAAGTGTACGTTATATGATGCATAAATAACAACTGAGAAGGTGCCTGGTGTGTTTACATAACATATTATGGTAAGAGTCATTCAAATAACATAACATATAGAACATGCTATACGTTTACCAATCTGTCACTCCTAATCGATAAATCCGATGAAATCTTCTTCCTCGATGTCGCTTCTAAACAACTCTGCCAACTCCAAAGGTATGCACCGCTTCGTCTTGTCGTTTTCTGCTGCATATTTCACTACATCCAGCTTGTAATCTGCAATACATGATCTCCTTTTCGCTGCCTTTTTTGTTCAGCCCTTCTCAGTTTTTATAAGTTACGGCCAACGATGAAATGATCCATTTTAATAGCTACGGCAGTAGCATATAGCATATAGCAGTTAGCATTCCATGACCCACAATGCACTTCTGCCATGACCCTCCCCCGCCGAATTCTTATTGGTTGACGTGTGTGCGACGATTGCTGACATTTTCTTTCTCTCTTCCGCGAATGAGATAAACAATATTATTTGATATTTTACGGTAATATGTTCATAATTTCACACATAAATCACTCCGGAGTATATGTCGCACCCCCGGCCAAACTATGAAAAAAACTGCGACTTATAGTCCGAAAAATACGGTATACTATCAGGGTTTCCCCTTAATGCAATTGAATGTGGCGCACCTTGAAAATATGTTTTTGTTTTACTTGAAAACAAATTAAAGTAATATAATATATTGTGGCCCCCAGAAGAAATCACACAGAGTCAGATGCATATATTTTTTCAAACTTTTATTACCAATCTTATGATAGCAAACGGCACAAGAAGATTTAGGCCCACCAAAAAAGGGGGGCCTCCTGGGGAATTGGTTTTATGACTGAAAGTGAGGGTGGTTTACGACTCCCCCCCAGGAAGTGGGCATGGCTTCCACCTACCTCTGAAATAGGGGAAGTCAGCGGGAGATTGATTTATGACCCCAGTAAGGAGGCATGTCCTAAACCAGAAACAGCAAGTAGACATAAAGTACATAAAACGTTTGATCATAGTACGCCTGTACTGCCTCGCCTGCACTGGCTTCCTGTGCACTTAAGATGTGACTTTAAGGTTTTACTACTTACGTATAAAATACCACACAGTCTAGCTCCACCCTATCTTGCCGATTGTATTGTACCACATGTCCCGGCAAGACATCTGCGTTCAGAGGACTCCGGCTTATTAGTGATTCCCAGAGCCCCAAAAAAGTCTGCGGGCTATAGAGCGTTTTCCGTTCGGGCTCCAGTACTCTGGAATGCCCTCCCGGTAACAGTTAGAGATGCTACCTCAGTAGAAGCATTTAAGTCTCATCTTAAAACACATTTGTATATTCTAGCCTTTAAAGAGACCCCCCTTTTAGACCAGTTGATCTGCCATTTTTTTTCTGCTCTGCCCCCCCTCTCCTTCGTGGAGGGGGGGGGGGGGGGGGGCACAAGTTCGGTGGCCACGGATGAAGCGCTGGATGTACAAAGTCGGGACCCGGAGGGGACCGCTCGCCTGTGCATCGGTAGGGTATATGTCTGCACTGCTGACCTGTCTCTGCTCGGGATAGTCTCCTGCTGGCCCCACTACGGACAGGACTCTTACAACATTATCCTAGATCCACTTGACGTCCATTGCACCGGTCTAGGAGAAAACACCATCATCCAAAATTTTTAAAGACAAATTCTGGAACTCCACCCAATATGGCTACCACACGCCAACGCTAAAAACTGTAATACCCTTGTCAGCCTGTAGGAGTCATACATCATTAAGGACTTCAGCCAAGATGGTGGACAGCTTTAAAAAACTACACAATTAAAATGGCCGTTGGATAAAATGTGAATTAGGGAAGTGAATTATATTTGTATAGCGCTTTTCTCTAGTGACTCAAAGCGCTTTACATAGTGAAACCCAATATCTAAGTTACATTTTTAAACCAGTGTGGGTGGCATTCGGAGCAGGTGGGTAAAGTGTCTTGCCCAAGGACACAACGGCAGTGACTAGGATGGCAGAAGCGGGGATTGAACCTGCAACCCTCAAGTTGCTGGCACGGTCGCTCTACCAACCAAGCTATACCGCCCCAAAGTATACTTTCTGTTTCCGGTTTAGGACATGCCTACTTCCTAGGGTCAGAAATCAATCCCCCGGTGATGCCCCTATTTTAGAGGTATGTTGAAGCCATGCCCACTTCCTGGAGGGGTCATAAACCCCCCTCACTTCCGATCATAAAACCAATTCCTCCGTGGCCCCCTTTTTTAGTGGGCCTATATCTTCTGGCACAATTCCAACAGGTTTTACCTCCCGTGAAAACCGCCCGACACACAGCAACCCTTCCTCATTCTCCGCCAATCACCTTTCAGGCATAAATAGTGTGTTTACAAACATGGGAAAAACTGACATCAAATCCAGACCACGCAAACATAAAGATAGCTATATAGCCAATTCTTTGCGCACCACTACTTTTCAGAGGCGGTATAGTACCGAAAATTATGAATTAGTATTGCAGTACTATACTAATACCGGTATATCGTACAATCCATGCGGACTGGACACTGGCCGAGAGTGGAGTCGGCTCTCTTGGTTGCTTTGTTGGGTCTGCTCTTGGACCCCCTCTCCAGGAGCCCAGGCTTAGACCGATTTTTTTATTTTATTTCGTTTTTTTTTCTCCCATTCCCCCCACTTGTTTACCTGTATCTCACCCTTTTTGTAAGGGGCGCCGGAAGTTGGCAGACCCGTCAGCGATCCTTTTCTGTCTCCCTGTAATGTTTGTCTGACCTTGAATGGGATTGTGCTGTAAATTTTAATTTACCCTCGGGGATTAATAAAGTATGTCTGATTCTGATTCTATTTATATATATATATATATATATATAAATATATATATATATATATATATATATATATATATATATATATATATATATATATATATATCCATCCATTTTCTACCGCTTATATATATATATATATATAGTCGCCAGCGGGGTGCTGGGGTGGGCCTTTCGGCCGTCCTCCGGTGGACAGCCAGGTGATCCTCCGCCAAAGTCACCGATATTTTCATGTCCGTGGGGCGGTGGTACCTCACCCAGACGGAGGTCCTCGGCGGTATGGCGTCGATAAATTGTTTGAGTATGATGTACTCTATTATCTTTGGGTCTTGGCCATTTGGCTGGAGCCACCGGGTTGCCGCGTCCCTCAGCTGTTGCGCCAGTACGAAGGGGCGGTCTTCTGGGCCCAGTTTTATGGCTTGAAACCTCCTACGATGGTCCTCTGGGCTGCTGCCGACCCGATCCAGGATGGCGTGGCGTAGATTGGGGTACTGCATTCGGGCGGCTGCCGGGAGACTCAACGCTGCCCGCTGCGCCTCTCTCACCAGGAGCGGCAGCAGCTTCACGCCCCATTCTTCCTCCGGCCATTTGTATGAGGTTGCAGTGGCCGAAAAAACGTCCAGGAATGTGTGGGGGTCCTCCGTCTCCACCATACGCTGCATGGACTCCGTCGCTCCCGCACCAAATGTACTTGCTCTGTTCATTAGGGATAGCAACAGTTGGGTCTGCTGCTGGCTCGCCGCTGACACCTCGGCCAGCGCTCGTCCGAGCGCCTCCAGGGGGGTTGTGCTGGACATTTTCTTGGTCCGGTTAGTTGGGTGCCAGTTGTGAAGGTCTGCTTCTCCCCTTCCGGGTTCGACGGACCAAGATGACAACACGTGGGTTTCAAACAGGAGAGTTTTTGTTTTTATTGTAGTTGTCATTGTCCAGGTTTCTTTTGTTGCTTTTCAGCAATCGATCACTTCATGTTTTCCTTCTCGTTGCTTTTCTGCTCCTCCGTGTCTCTCCTGCTCCCACTATCTCTCCCGCTAATAAAGGAACAGGTGATTAGATAACTCGTTCCAGCTGAGATATCCATTCACTTGTTGGCTGCTTCATGGCCGGCCCCTGCACACACCCCGCCCGCAGAGAACGCGTGGACCACGCCCCTCTCCACAACACCTTTTGTCCAGTTTACCCGGTCAAAATGAAAAGCACAAGACATATCCATCCTGAATGCATATTTTAGTCTTCATCATTCACAACTTCTGAAAATACATTTTACTACTATAAAATTCATAGTTAAATAGTATTCCTGGGTACATTTTTTTTGTGATTTTTCTTTTAGTTAGTCGGCTATGGGTTGAACTTTTCCTATGTTGCTTTAGCGGCTGAGATGCTGACATCTCCACAGGACTTTGCATGTCAAATGTGTTTTAATAATGTTTTATCATATCGGCAATTTTTTTTGTGTTGGGAAAACTATTTTAAAAACGCAATTAGTCATAGCTACTATTTATTCTCCCATAAAAGAAATTGAATTACTAACATAATTACAGTCATCTCTCCCCACATTGTTGTTTTTTAAAACATATTCCACTTATTTGCCGCTAGTTGAGACCATGGCTCCTTGAGTGAATACAGTAACTGTCTTAGTTTCTATTATGTTGACTATATTGAATTAAACTATTGTAATTGAGACTATTTATTTTTTGGGGGGCTCTCACAATTATCTCACAATTATTAAGTCGTAAACAGGTTTGTTATGCTTTAGCTATATATATATATAAAAAATTAAATTTTATTCAATAACTCTTACTCTGCTGGAAATTAATTTACCACAGTCAGGGCTAAAACAAATTAACAGCGATAACATCAGGGATTACTGTACTTCTGAGTAAAGGCATGTGAGCACCCTTTGAGAAAAAAGGAAGAGCATTTCTATCGGCACAAAGTGCTGCTACGCAAAACCTGAAAGTACATTTTGAAAAACAAGACAACATTTTTTGCAATTTCGTGCTTTTCTACACTATATCTAACCCTAACATTTATTTCCATCTACAAACCTCTTTTGGTTGGCTTTTTGACACTTACATTTCCCATGTAATGTACAACATACATTTGAGTTTTTTTAGTACAAACCCTTTTTCCATATGAGTTAGGATATTGTGTTAGATGTAAATATAAATGTAATACAGTGATTTGCAAATGCTTTTCAACCCATATTTAATTGAATGCACTACAAAGACAATATATTTGATGTTCAAAAGCATTAACTTTATCTATTTTTTGTAAATAATAATCAACTTAGAATTTCATGGCTGCAACACGTGCCAAAGTAGTTGGGAAAGGGCATGTTCACCAATGTGTTACATCACCTTTTCTTTTAACAACACTCAATAAACATTTGGGAATTGAGGAAACTAATTGTTGAAGCTTTGAAATTGGAATTCTTTCCCATTCTTGTTTCATGTGTAGCTTCAGTCGTTCAACAGTCTGGGGTCTCCGCTGTCATATTTTACGCTTTATAATGCGCCGCACATTTTCGATGGGAGCCAGGTCTGGACTGCAGGCGGGCCAGGAGAGTACCCGCACTCTTTTTTTACGAAGCTGTTGTAACACATGCTGAATGTGGCATGGCATTGTCTTGCTAAAATAAGCAGGGGCGTTCATGAAAAAATCGGTGTTTAGATGGCAGCATATGTTGTTCCAAAACCTGTACGTACCTTTCAGCATTAATGGTGCCTTCACAGATGTGTAAGTTACACATACCTTGGGCACTAATGCACCTCCATACCACAACAGATGCTGACTTTTGAACTTTGCGGCGATAACAATCTGGATGGTTCGCTTCCCCTCTGGTCTGGATGACACGATGTCGAATATTTCCAAAAACTATTTAAAATGTGATATCGTCAGACCACAGAACACTTTTCCAATTTGCATCAGTCCATCTTAGATGATCTCGGGCCCAGAGAAGCCGGCGGCGTTTCTGGATGTTGTTGATAAATGGCTTTAGCTTTGCATAGTAGTGCTTTAACTTGCACTTACAGATGTAGCGATGAACTCTATTTAGTGACAGTGGTTTTCTGAAGCGTTCCTGAGCCCATGTGGTGATATCCTTTAGAGATTGATGTCGGTTTTTGATACAGTGCTGTCTGCGGGATCGAAAGTCACGGTCATTCAATATTGGTTTCCGGCCATGCCGCTTACGTGGAGTGATTTCTCCAGATTCGCTGAACCTTTTGATGATATTATGGACCGTAGATGTTGAAATCCCTACATTTCTTGCAATTGCACTTTGAGAAACGTTGTTTTTAAACTGTTTGACTATTTGCTCACACAGTTGTGGACAAAGGGGTGTACCTCGCCCCATTCTTTCTTGTGAAAGACTGAGCATTTTTTGGGAAGCTGTTTTTATACCCAAACATGGCACCCACCTGTTCCCCATTAGCCTGCACACCTGTGGGATGTTCCAAATAAGTGTTTGATGAGCATTCCTCAACTTTATCAGTATTTATTGCCACCTTTCCCAACTTCTTTGTTACGTGTTGCTGGCATCAAATTCTAAAGTTAATGATTATTTGCAAAAAAAAAAGGAAACATGTTTATCAGTTTAAACATCAATTATGTTGTCTTTGTAGCATATTCAACTGAATATGGGTTGAAAATGATTTGCAAATCATTGTATTCCGTTTGTGACGTTTTGCTGGCATCGTAGTGTTGATTGCATTCTCTCAATGATTCAATGCGGAATGGCCACAGCGTAAAGGTAAGAAAAGATTTAATGGTAACTAAAAAAACAGATTACAAACAAAAATACTTGCACAATGGCACTATAAACAAACCAACAGAACTAGCATGAGCTAGAAGAAACAAAAGGCGCTAGCATGTGAGCTAGGGAAACAAACAAACAAAATAGCATGGAAGCTAATCGAGTACGAAGGGTATTTACCACAATGCGGGAATGCGACGTCACCTGTTCCGTGTAAAGCAAACTACACTGCGAGACCGAATGGCAAACAGAGGCAGGCTTGAATGCACACAGAAATTAGGAGGCAGGTGCGCGACAAAAAACAAGAAGCAGGTGACACCAATTGCGTAACTAGTCAACGGAACAAATCAGGAAGTTCCACCAGGAACTAAGGACGTCAAATAACAAACAGGCTGTGATAACAAAACAGAAAACCAAACCCAAACCAGAACATGACATGAACATGACACCGTTTATATTTACATGTAACACAATTTCCCAACTCATATGGAAACAGGGTTTGTAATTTAATAACATCATTCTCTTAGAAAATGTATTGTAAAATTCTACAACACGCATGTAAAGAACTCAGAAAACGTTGGCAACTTTATCTTATAGCCACGCCCCCTCGGGTAATATACTTTCAAACTCATTTTAGATTGGGGGCCACTGTCACAGTGAGTGTTCAGTTAGCCCCTAGGGATACGCCCGCGGCCACTCTTCTCCTACACATGTCACTCCGGCGGCAGCAAGCTTTCCATCAGCACTTAACGCATTTGTCGCTAATCAGAGGACTGCCTTTAAAAGCCTGCACAACCTGCTATCCGGGCCCAGAAAAAAGTATTTTGTTCGAGGACCGTAAGCAATCATCAAGCTCTATGCAACCTTGTCGTCCTTCCTGCAGTCTACTTTTGTTCCTCGTGATGAGCTGTGCGTCTCGTCTTTCTCCGCGTTCCTTCTGCTTCCCTGACTGCCTCTTGGATCTCGACCTCCCGCTTGGACACGAACCTTCGACGCCTCTCTATAGCACCTAGACTTCCTGCTTCCCACGGATCTATGAGCCTGCCCTGCCCCTTTTGGACTTGCCTTTCGCTCAACTACGGTAACACTCAACAGATAATCTCCATACATAGTCTTGCTTGCTTATGCTTATGGTTGTCCATCAAGTCTGATGACGACATGAGCAAGCAAGTACCTGCGCAAGGAGATATGTAAGTGCCAAAGGAGGTGCGCTTTCTCCAGTAGCACTGTCTTCACCACAAGGAGGTACACCCGGTGGCATGGGTGAGCCCATGACGACCAGTCCCCCACCATGACTGCAGGAGGTTGCCGGGTCCTTGATCTTTTAAGGCCCGCCTCTTGCGCACCACCAGCACATTGCTTTTCTGTTAGGGTGTGCTCCCTTAGCCTTTGCCTAAATAAGCTGACCCTCAAGGCAATGGGGCTATTTACCCATAGTTAGGCAGGGTTGACGGGCGTCAGGGTGTGTACCACACAATGGTGGGCCTATAGGCCACGTCTCTGGGGCCCACTGCTGCTCCGAGATCCCCTTCAGTTTAGTTCGGGGTCTGCAAAGACCCTTATCTGTGTGTGGCCACGAAGAGGCACTGAAGGAGTCTTGGTGGTGGAGAGGCTTTGTACCAGCAGGAGGAGACTTCCGCACTCGGCTCCTCTTTTCACCCCCCAAGGGGGGCTAGCTGGCGGCGGTAGCTGTAAGCAGAGAGTAGCAAGCAAAAAGCAACATGCACTATCGACAGACATCTCTCTATTTTTACTGCACTAGATGCGTTACACACATCCTGTGTATAGCACACACACACACACACACACACACACACACACACTCTTGGATTTTTGTCACACTTCATTTCCCTTGGTTTATTATATTATGATTTCATATATATATATATATATATATATATATATATGCTCATATTATGATTTCATATATATATATATATATATATGCTCATATTATGATTTCATATATATATATATATATATATATATATATATATATATATATATATATATATATATATATATATATATATATATATATCTAGAGTTAATACCACGCCCTGGTTGTCTGTGCCGTCAACTCCCCCCGTACACAACAGTCACATGGCGAAAAATCTACTCCAAAGTGGGCCGTATTGGTAAAATCCCGGCACGATAACTTAAAAATAAAGACAACTTTAGAATGATTTCTTTATTTAAAAATAGAACAAGCGCTATCTGAAAATGTAGAAATAATAATGTTGTTGGGTTTTTTTTTTTTTTTTTACACTTACACGTTGCAGTTAATAGTATTCTATCTTTATTTGTTGTTACTTATACTATCTGATTAAATTATGTGATATTGTTCATCAGTGAACTCATTAGTGTTAATTTTCAATCTATCAAGATAAAAAAATAATAACATCAATTTACAGGATGTTATTTATGTAGTTAGCTTGGTTTCATCGACTGGTGCAGTAATATGTGTTTTTTTGTCTTCGTACATATGTAGCATATGTACAAATATACCAGTACAAATAATTGCTATTGCGACATCCAGTGGACACATTTAGAACAGCAGTTTCTTTCATGAAAAAATGTTGACTCTTTTTTTTCTTAGCAAATTCATTCCACGGGTCGGATAAAACCTGTTTGCGGACCTGAACCGGCCCACGGGCCGTACCTTTGACACAGATGGTTTACATTGTCACGTCAAAAATACATTTTCTCGCTGTCTTCTAATAAATGTTCCAGAACTACAACTGGTTCAGAATTAACAGTGTTGGGATTATAATAATCCAAATATGATTAGCAACAACGTAGAAAGCTGTTATTATTGTGAACGCAGGCAACAACAAGTAAACTGGCTAGATGATGCTAACTAGTGAACTTGTTTTGATGCCCTGTCATCTCCCTGTCCTGCAACTCAGTCTGGTATTCAGGCAAGAGGAACAGCGAAGACCTGGAGCGGAGGCGAGCATTCAACAAATTTAGTTTAGATTTTTTTATAATGTACATTACATTTGACATAATTCACCCACGGAACTTTTGTTAATGTTAAGGTTCCAGTCGGACGGGTTTTCAGGTTTTCAAAGGACAAATTTAAGGTGTTGTGTGTTGCACCGAGAAGCCAGGAATATTTATTTACTGCTTGATTGCTGATAAGTACGCAGCCCCTAAAGGGTCATGGAGGGAAAAAAATGTTTGGCGAGATCTCGCAAAATTTTTTTTTCTTATGTCAGTGAACCGGAAGGGAAACAGATAAGGCAATGGAGCAGCCCACCCATCATCCATGGGAGAAGTTAATTGATTTCTATTTTAGTACTGGCCTAACATATAAAGACATCAAATCTTATTATGGTCCCACAACAGAACACAGATGATGAGTAGGCTCCCGCATGCTCCCGCTTCTCCATCGCGGTGTCTGTTATACTTCCGGTTCACTGACATAGGAAAAAAACCTTTTGCAAGATCTCAGAAAACGTATTGTGAGATCTCGCAAAACATCCATGTCCCTTTAAGGGCTCTGTAGATAAGTAAACAAAGTTATCTCTATCTTTTGACACCCCTTCTTTGACTCTCATCCTTACACGCTAAAATATTTCATTAAAAAAACCCAGAAGTGATATTTTGACACGAAAATGAATGTTTAAAAATGCAGATTTCCGCAGACATTTCACATGCCTGTAAGTAAATGTATTTAGTTACCGAGAAAAGTTTAAGAAAACCTTAACATTTCATAAAATAAGTTGCATAATTTTTTATCTGTGACTGTGCACCTCATTTATTATAGTGTAGGTCCTTATTTGGAGATCATTTTTCTGCCAGTGTAGTTGGACCTGATGTAACACGTAACACTCTTACTGAGGCCAGAACTGTGTAGCTGGTGGGAAAATGACAGTTCTTAATGGTGGCTGTGTTTGAACGAGAGACGAGACTGAGCCCTTAGAAATCCTGCCTGCCGTCCGTCCTTTCTGCTGAGGTTTTACTATCTTAGCCGACCCTCGGTTACAAAAGTTAACCGTTTCGAGCGCTTTAATACTAACATATTCATTTTGAAAAGCGTCACCTGCACCTTTGCGTCCTCCGTTGACAGCGTATGTGTTCAACACTTACAAAACCCAAAACCAATGAAGTTGTCACGTTGTGTAAATTGTAAATAAAAACAGAATACAGTGATTTGCAAATCCCTTTCAACTCTTATTCTTTCCCATTCTTGCTTAATATACAGCTTAAGTTGTTTAACACTCCGGGGGTCTTCGTTGTCGTACTTTACGCTTCATAACGCGCCACACATTTTCAATGAGAGACAGGTCTGGACTGCAGGGGGCCGTCTAGTACCCGCACTCTTTTATCACGAATCCACATTGTTGTATCACGTGCAGAATGTGGCTTGGCATTGTCTTTCTGAAGTAAGCAGGGGTGTCAATGAAAAAGACATTGCTTGGAAGGCAACATATGTCGCTCCTAAATATGTACAGTATGTACCTTTCAGCATTAATGGTGCCTTCACGGATGTGTAAGTTACCCATGCCTTGGGCACTAATACACCCCCATACCATCACAGATGCTGACTATTGAACTTTGCACCTCTAACAGTCCGGATGGTTCTTTTTTTCTTTGGTCGGGTGGACACGACGTCCACAGTTTCCAAAAATGATTCGAAATGTGGACTCGTCAGACTACATAACACATTTCCACTTTGCATCAGTTAATCTTAGATGAGCTCAGGCTCAGCGAAGTCGTCTGCGTTTCTGTGTGTTGTTGATGAATGGCTTTCGCTTTGCATAGTAAAGTTTTAACTTGCACTTACAGATGTAGCGACAAACTAGCTACTGAAGTGTTCCTGAGCCCATGTGGTGATATCCTTTACACACAAAGGTCGTTTTTTTGATGCAGTACCGCCAGAGGGATCAAAGTTCCAGGGCATTGCTGCTTACGTGCAGTGATTTCTCCAGATTCTCTGAACCTTTTGATGATATTACGGACCGTAGATGGTGAAATCCCAAATTCGTTGCGATGGCTCATTGAGAAATGTTGTTCCTAAACTGTTCAACAATTTGCTCATGCATTTGTTTATTATGTGATGACCCTCGCCCCATCTTTGTTTGTAAATGACTGAGCATTTCATGAAAGTTGCTTTTATACCCACTTGTTCCCAAATAGCCTGCTCACCTGTGGGATGTTTCAATCAATTGTTTGATGAGCGTTCCTCAACTTTCTCAGTCTTTTTTGCCACTCGTGCCAGCTTTTTTGAAAAATGTTGCAGACATCAAATTCAAGTGAGCTAATATTTGCAAAAAATAAAGTCTACCAGTTCGAACATTAAGTATCTTGTTTTTGCAGTCTATTCAATTGAATATAGGTTGAAAAGAATTGGCAAATTATTGTATTCTGTTTTACGTACCTACTCAGTGGCCTAGTGGGTAGAGTGTCTTCCCTGAGATCGGTAGGTCGTGAGTTCAAATCCCGGCTGAGTGATACCAAAGACTATAAAAATGGGACCCATTACCTCCATGCTTGGCACCCAGCATTAAGAGTTGGAATTGGGGGTTGATTCCCGGGCGCTGCACCGCTGCTGCCCACTGCTCCCCTCACCTCCCAGGTGGTGATCAAGGGTGATGGGTCAAATGCAGAGAATAATTTCGCCACACCTCGTGTGTGTGAGACAATCATTGGTACTTTAACTTTAACGATTTACACAACATGCTAATTTCACTGGTTTTGGGTTTTGTACATTTGGTGTCTCCGAGAAACAGGTTGACACCTTGGGTAGTCTCGGAAGTTTTTGTCTTTTCCTCATCTCCGCTCCACTTGGGCAACTATAAAAAGCGGTGCCAACAAGTTTGTTTTGGTAGGTCTTCCAGAATCAAGCCTGCACATGCACAGTAACATAGAATAGTCCGTTACGTGAAAAGCAAGGGGGCAGCTGTCTGAACGATCAGGATTAAATAAAACATTTTAATGCATTGTGGCCAACAGCAGCTCCTCTTGAATGTGTTTACTGTGTGTTGTTATTGCTGGTTAATAAAGAAATTGAACGTACATCATTCCTTGACCTCAAACAGGACATTGCAATAAAACGTGCCACATTTCACTGTAAGTAACAGTAACAGCGTTGTCATGTTTGAAATAGCAATTTAATTACTCATTATGAGAAAACAGTTAACAATAAAGTTTACATGACAGCAAATAAAACAACACACAGCAACAAACCCATAGGATTGTTATTGAGAAGCTTTATAAATTGCCGAAAAATCCAATCACACTTTCCTACCTAAAAACCTCATGCTTGCTCATCTGCATTGTGTTGTAGATTAGCATTGTCGCATGAAATAAGTGAGTGGTAATCTGGCGTTGTGCACTTTGTTGGATGCACAGCATGATTAATGATTAGGGAGAACCAATGAAACATAAGCTTTGTGACCCAGATTCATGCTTGAGGTGTACCATCATGATCGTATTTTATGGCACTATGGCCTCCTGCAAGAGCTTGAAAGTGTGTGTAGGCAAATGTTCTTCAGTCCAACATGTTGAAACAGCAAAAGTGCAGCAATTGTTAAAAATGATCAAAGGTCAGGGTTGTTAGCCTTGCGTCAGGTGAGTAGCCTGTACTTCTAATAATGAATTACTTTTTGCAGGCACTTGTTTTATGAAGTTGGTGAACCGATTTGGTACCAATTCACAGTGCTTGGGAAACCGATACCGATACTCAACGGACCAATTTGTGGTACTTTTGTGCATGTTTATAAATATTAATAGTTTTTAATAATACAATCTAATTTCTTTATTGGAATGTTTAAAAATGAGCTGATTATAACTTATCCCCAGTTAGCTTATTAATTATTGTTTAATTATTATATTTCCGAGTCAACAGCTTTGTTGGCCTTGAAAATTGCAACATTACCAAGAGGCAGTTTAACTGAGTCCGCTCTCAGTGCTGCTTGAGTGTCGGTCCCGTGTTAGTGGTGGGTATGTCACGATATGAACATTTTATGTAACGGTTATTGTGACCAAAATTAGCACTGTTATTATAATCGCAATATTGTTGAATGTGCTCAGAAAGTATTTATACACACACTGAAATCTTCAGATTTTTGGGGGGATAATTAAAATAGTTAGAAAAGCCACAATTTTGCATGTTTTGTGTTTCTTATGCGTCCATTGATAGTGTTATAGTCTTAGTATTGTATATTTTTAATTGCTCAACTTTTTTAAATGTATATATTGGTTTGTACTTTAGCACTTTAAGATGCATTTATGAAAAGTGCAGTGCAAAAAAAATATTGTATTATTTATTTTTGGTGGGGTTGGTTGCCCTACTCTTTTCAGTGGTCTTTGAATGCACAGTAAAACCACCTTTGTCTTGTATTTCTCGGCTCATTAATTCTTTGCAAATGTAGCAATGTAGTACTCCTTTGCGTTGTGTTTCTTCCGCCTCAAACATAGTTTATTCTACTGAAAACAATCATAGTGAGTCTCCAATCAGCCTTCTCTGTACATTTTAAACCGTCACATGGAAGTGAGCAGACTGACGAACACATTAACTCAAATAAATAATAAAGTGTCACATTACATAATGTGTAAAAGCAATAAATTAGACAAGATGACATTAAAAAAAATGACATTAAAATAACAAGCGTAGTAAGACAATAAGCAATTGAGATCCTAAATTACCTCTGTTACACAAAGACAACACAGGTTGTAGGTTCAATATGCACAATTGAATGTCTCAGTTGCTCAGTTAACAATGAGTTTATAACATTTTAGATTTGGGAATGTTGTTTCTTCATTGTCATGATCGGTGGTCGGGATTATATTTTTGTTATTTTCTGTTTGTTTTGGACTCCTTTAGTTCCTGTTTGTGCACCTCCTGAGTTTAGTCACCATGGTTACTTATGATTTTCACCTGCCACTTGCGTTCGGGACTCACCTGTTTGTAATCAAGAGACACTATTTAAGCCTGTCTTAGTTGATCACCCGTTCTGGCTTCATTGTTTGTGTCACATTTATACCAAGCAAGTTTTGTTCGTTCCATGCCATAGCCCAGGCCTGGGCAATTATTTTGACTTGGGGGCCACATTTAGAGAAAAAAATGTGTTGGGGAACGGTATATCTATTTTTATGAACACTAATACAAAACCTCACAATAATGTCTGATTGAATGCTAAAAACGTTATGACAAACCGCCTTAAAATCATAATGGAATTGTTCATTTTTCTATGAAGGATAAAACACTGAATATTGAAAAAATATGAACGTCACACCCACTTTCGAATGACTCATTTTACAATCAAGTAAAACGCAACAAACAGTGAAATATGAACGCGAAGGGTACAAAATAAACCCACCTACAATCTGATATATCAGCTACATCACTAAGCTTTAGAACTTTGTTGTGAAAATCTCCTTCCGCATCCGTGGAAACGCCCCTCACCCACACTGCTTGGCGACTCATCTGAGCTGCTGTGACTTACATTACCATAGGGACTAGTTAGATGACCATAGTAACTAATTAGATTACCATAGTAACTGGTATATCATCCATAATTATTAATAATTATTTTATGTTAATCTTACATTTTTTTTGTCCCATTCCCCCCCACTTGTTTACCTGTATCTCACCTTTTTTGTAAGGGGCACCGTAAGTTGGCAGACCCGTCAGGGATCCTGTTCTGTCTCCCTGTAATGTTTGTCTGACCTTGAATGGGATTGTATTGAACATGTTTAATTTCCCCTCGGGGATTACTAAAGTATGTCTGATTCTGATTCTGATTCTGATAAGCGCTGATTTCAACCATTGAAATACTTTGTATAGTTCAATACTTACGGTCGTTAGAAAACATCACTGCACATTATAATGGCAGCTACACTTTTCATCTTAAAGATCTAAAAAAATATATGGGAATGTCTGGCGGGCCAGATTGCAAAGCTCAACGGGCCGCATGTGGCCCCCGGGCCTTAATTTGCCCAAGTCTACCATAGCCTGTGCTAATTCCTAGCTTCACGTGTTCTAGGCATGCTTGTCTTTTTTTGTTCTTTGCCTTGGTCCGGAGCTGTCAGTTTTTGTATTCTGGGAGAACGAACCGCTGTAAGCTGACCCTTGCCTTGAAATTTATAGGGAAAGACGTAAATGCCTCTTGTTTTCATGTTAGCATTTAAGCCAGAGAACTAGCGCCTGTCAGTCGGTTCTTCAATCATTTTAATTTAAAATGGTTATACCAACAGTCGGAAATTTTGCTGCGGTTATCATTAATACTGTTTATCGCTACACCCATATTTAGAGTTGACTGAGTCTTTAAGTAGATGTGACATCACACGCAACCCATATACCAAAACATGGCACTGTTGGATTTTTTGTGATTTTATGCAGGTCATAATTCGGTCGGTGCCAAACAACTAACATTTATAGAGCAAACCCTGCCCAGAACAGAGTTAAGCATGTTATAAGAGTAAACCAAAGTGAATTCAAAACTAAGGATGTCAAAATAAACATGGCAATGCGGGTTAATTCATCATCATTATTAATCTGATCAAATGTATTTTACGCAATCAATGTAAGGTGCAATGCTTGTCGCTGGGGGCGTACCTTATTTTTGAGACATTTCTGTACCCAACAGTCTATGTCCGTTTGTGTGCCTTATCAATTCGTACTAGTTAAAAGTACAATCGTTATTAGTAAGGGGGTTAACACTATTCAGCCCAAATTTGCTTCACAAAGAAGAAACCTTTTAAGTAGCTGACACTTTGAGACACTTGTGATTAAGGGCTATATAAATAAACTTTGATTGATTGATTGATTGATTGATTGATTAAATGCCTTAACTGTAATTATAATATTATTAGTATACCCTATAAAAAAATACTACTTCTGATAAGTATGAGGTGTGAGCTAAACCCATTTTTAATGCAGCAGGTAATCCTATGGTACTTTTGAAATGGTGAAAATGTATACCTCATAAAACATTGTACCCTTTTTATGGTATTGAGGTAAACTTTTGGCCTCTTAACGGCCAATATTGTACTTCAAAGTGACATTTATCTTGTACCTCTATTTCTGAGAGTCGATATGTAACACAGATGGTTCAAGTCACTGGAATGTGGTACTGTATATAAATTGGTTCTTTTACCATTTCAGACATTTCCTAAAATTTTATGAAAATCCGGCCACAACGTGTTGAGTTATTTTGCTAACAAATTATCTGACTGTAGCAATGCTAGTGCTTGGGTTCCTCTAATCACAGGAATGGCAGCACACTTCAGGCAGCGTTTACAATGTTTAATGTCTTTTTGTTACACTCAAATAAAGTTTCGGACTTTTCAGTCCGTACTTGCAATAAATGTTTGTCTCAGTCTGTCCATGCAATTTCAGCCGATTGTCGTCCTTCGCGTGTCTTCCGCGTTCTCCCCCGTGTCAAAGTTTCACGTGCTCCTAATAAAGGAACAGGTGATTAGATAACTTGTTCCAGCTGAGATTATCCACTCACCTGTCAGCTGCTTCATGGCTGATCGCTGCACACACCCCGCCCGCAGGGAATGCGTACACCACGCCCCTTGCCACATGCCTCCACCGCCAGACTCAGACCGGACACCCGTCTGGCCGCGCCCACTCCCCCCCCCTGCCCTGGGCGAGAGAGGAAGTCTGCCATGGCCATCTGCGCGCCCGGCCTGTGGACCACCCGGAAGTTGTAGGGTTGTAATGCCAGGTACCACCGGGTGATCCGCGCATTGGCGTCCTTCATCCGGTGGAGCCATTGTAGCGGTTTGTGGTCCGAGCAGAGACTGAAGGCGCACCCCAGCAGGTAGTAGCGGAGGGCCCCGACCGCCCACCGGATGGCGAGGGACTCCCTCTCCACTGTGCTGTACCTCGCCTCCCAGTCCGAGAGCTTCCGGCTGATACAGTACGGGGCAGTCGACGCCCTCCACCCGCTGCGACAGCACCGCCCCCAGTGCCCGGCCCGACGCGTCCGCCTGCAGACAAAAAGGGATGTTAAAATTTGGCATGTGCAGTACCGGCTCCTCACAGAGTGCTGCTTTTACCTTCTCAAATGCCCGCTGGCAGTCCGGGCAGGCCGCGCACCATCGGCGTGTGTCTGCCTGGAGGCCCGGCCAATAGAATCGGACCAGGACCCCATTAAGTGTTTTATCATATCCTAAATGGCCAGACATCGGATTGAAATGTGCCGCCTGGAAAAGCATTTCCCGGCGGCATTTTGGCACCAATAACTGGGTGTATTTTTCCCCGGTTTGCGTGTCACGGGCCACTCGATAAAGTCTATCCCTAATAATTGAAAAATGGGGGAATACCCGCGCTTTCCCCGGGCGCACCAGCTGACCGTCCACAAAATCGACCTGATCCCAGGCCTCGCGCAGGATTTCATCATGGGCCTGCTCGAGGAGAAAATCCTCCATAGGTTGCCATCAGGGGACCGGGGGGGCCTCCCGCGAAGCCCTCACCGGTTCCCGCTCGGCATTCCCGGATGAAACCGCTGAGAACGGTGCGGATACTCCCCTTGCCTACTGTCCGTGAACGCACCCCCACACATAGTGTCACCAAATGATTGAATCCCGGCCATTTCGTTCCCAAAATTATAGGGTGCGTAAGTTGCGCGCTTATGGCAACCTTAACTTTATGCTTTTGGTTTTTATATTGACTTTCCACTGGCACAATCGGATATTCGTGTGTATCCGTGTATATTCGTGTATAGCCAGTGCCCTGCACTTCGCTGTGGTTCGTTGGGGGAGCAGGACCAACAAAAGGGACTCAAACTGGATTGATAAACTGATCCGGAAAGCCGGCCAAACTATTGGCTCGCAGTTGGAGGCGTTTGTACCAGTGAGGGACAGGAAGACACTGGACAAACTGCTGGCCATCAGGGACAATCCTCCCCACCCACTCCACCAGACAATTGAGGCACAGTGGAGTTCATACTCCAACAGGCTCCTTCAGCTTCCTTCCCGCACTGTGCGATTCAAGAACTCCTTCATTCCACACTCCATCCAGCTGTATAATCACTCCCCATACAGCACCAGATAATATCCGTCTATTACCTGACACCTTCTATGTCAGCTACTTCTCTTTGTTTTTAATTTCTATATTCTATTTTCTGCTAGATTAACTCTCTTTTTATGCTGGGGCTGCCAAATATACTGTGATAGTGTACATAGCAATTGGTATATATTGTATATATTGTATATATGTTATAGACATATTATATCTGTATATATAATATACTGTACACATATTACGTATATATTATATATATTCGCAGATATGTTATATTTTACATTGCTATACCTAGTCTATTTTTACCTGCATTGTCCTTCCCATCCTAACACTTTCCATCACTGTAACTAAGCTACTGTGTTGAACAATTTCCCTTGTGGATCATTAAAGTTTGTCTAAGTCTATGTCTAAGTCTATCCCCATGCACGCACCTAATTTTTATACGTGTTGCACGCACCAAAGCCCCGAGCCGAACCAGGTTTGGGTGGATCATGGACAGCCTGCAGCCCGAATCAACCATCGCCCGGTATGTACTCCCTTGTATCCTTACCGGTACGCAGTACGTCTCTCCCGGATCGGACGCGGGTGCTGGAGGCCCATCACAGACCACTTCCGGCGTATGTGCCCAGGTTGTCCGCACCGCCAGCACACCGGCCCTGGTACTTGAGGTGCACTCCGTGAGGGAAGTCCCCTCTCAGCAGCGCCAGGACCCAGAAACACACAGGAAGACATCCCATCATTCCCTTGTGGGCCCCCCCGCCGCCGTGATGTGTGTGTCTGTGCGTGTGAGTGTGTTGTTCGTGTGGGAATCCTGTCTCTCGGCCGTGGTTTTTCCCGGCTCGCAGAATGTCTGGTTCCCCTCCCCCCATAGCAGGGCGAGTCGTCGTCGTGGCGCCAGGGCGGTTCTCCCGGTTGTTGCCGTCGTTGTCTCCCGGTGTACCGCCAGGTGTTCCTCCGCCAGTTTCACTGCTGCTTCCATGTCCGGCGGACTGTGGTACCGCACCAACTTGGAGGTTTTCGCCAGGATGCCCTCAATGAATTGCTCCAGCACCATCGCCTCCAACATCTTGGTGTCCCGCCCGTTGTGCTGGACCCACCGGGTCGCCTCCTCCCATGCATTCGGCTTTTCAGCCGATTGTCCTCCTTCGCGTGTATTCAGCGTTCTCCCCCCGTGTCAAGGTTTCCCGCGCTCCTAATAAAGGAACAGGTGATTAAATAACTCGTTCCAGCTGAGATTATCCACTTACCTGTCAGCTGCTTCATGGCCGATCGCTGCACACACCCCGCCCGCAGGGAACGCGTGGACCACACCCCTTGCCACACTGACCTACGGCAATATTTATGACTCAAAATCTCAGAAAAGTCCATGGCCATGCATTTCGGGCAATTTGTCTCTTTTTGCTCATACACAATGAAACATGATTGCTATAAACCAGGGATATTCAACTAAATCATTTTGGGAGCCACATTTTCAGAAAGCTAAGGAATTGGGGTGGGCAAATGTTGAAAAAGAGGACTTAAACTCACAAATATGGAACCCAGTGTTCTATGTCATGTTAATGATCTGCCAATGTTTTTATAGTGGTCAAAGTTCTTCTTTCCAACAGGAGCACTCTAGAGTTTATAGGAATTTACTACAAAATTGTTTGTCTCCCAAGTTTTTAATTTAACTAGAAGGGCATTTCCGGGCTGGATTTGACCAAAGGCCACGATTTGGAAATGTCAGATATAACTGCACTTATTTTTGGAATGTTGCCTGTCGTTTACAATCAATTGAGACGTGATAATGGATGTTTTTTTTTTTTTTTACATTCTAAAAATTAAATCATTTGCTTACAATGGAACCTATGGGAGCTGTTCTATTCTGCCTATAAAGCCCTTAAAAACATCCAAACACCTCAATTAGGGCTTTATATACACAATGTAAGTATATATGTATTGTAGTAATGAGCACATTTATAATAGCTTTTAATATTTATGTATTTTGATCAATTTAAGCATACACGGTGCATTAATTTAAAAAACGCATTACAACTTTTGCTTTTTTTTTATTTCTCATTGCTGATTAATTCTCTCTACAGACTTAATGAGAGTCAAGAAACGTCACTTACTGTGCAAGAACTGCTGTCATTAGGATGCCGACTGCTGCGATGTTCATATATTCCCATTTAGATGGTGAATGACTCATAATCCTCAGGAAGAAAAGTGGTGGTGGGTGCGGTGCCAAATTACTTACAAATGTGTAATCGTTTGATCGTTACATTTCTTTTGAAACTGGATGGGTTTGGCAAAAAAAAATAAAACAACCAGGACAAAAACATGAACATTACAAAACAGTGTGAAATACAAAACGAAAGAGAAAATGAAAGAGGGATTAAAAAGGGATTGTAGCACAAATACAAAAGTAAACATGCAAGCAAGAGGAAATAAAATACAACAATAAGTAAAAAAAATTAAATTATAGGGAAAAATTAGCACAGACTGGCACATATTCGAGAGGACTGACAAAACAGTATGAATAGGAAAATTCCACATAAAAGATTAGTCCCTGGGATAAAAAAAAAAAAAAAGAGTTAAGAATCAAAAATGGCAGTGGCCTCCAAGTTCAATAACACATAACATAGTGAAATTTAAAGCCTTTGAATTCCAGTTAGGTTTGGCAGAGAAATATATTTACCAGAACAAGAGTGAACTCTTTTCTAATAAAATGAGAGAAATTCCTTACAGTGGTCCAAAGAGAATCTATATTTTCACGGTATCAGAAATATTCAAACAACTGAACAAAGACCTGTTAATGGAGCCACAATTTTCAATACGTGGCTGACAACGATTTGCACTCAGACTTTTCTCTTGGGAGATGCTTTCCTGCAGCTATCTCTTACTCCAATACAACTCAGTCAAATACAAAAGTGCATTCCAGTGTTCTAAGGAATGAGGGCATGTATTGCCTTCTCAACATCAGTAAACTAGATCACATTCGTGTTTTATTGCTTGGAAATATCTAAGAATTGTATTGATTTACTGTACACCAGGACTCAAAGACGCTTTCCAAAAAAATTGAGTAGAAAAAGTTCAAGGTTAAAGATTTAAATCTTGAAGTAGTGAGTTTTAAATGCTTTTTGGATGACTGTAGTGAAGAGAATCAGAGGCATGAATGTGTGGGGAAAGAGAGTTCTAGAGGTTGGAAGCAGCTATGGCGAAAGCTCTATCCCCAAGGTAAGGTGCTTAGATTTAGTGATGGGAGTTAGAAGGTTGGAGTCTATGGATTGCAGGCGGCGGGAAAGGTGGTAGTGCTGCAGAAGGTCAGTCTGGTATGGAGGGGGCGGGCTGTTTAGGGATTTGTATGTGATGAGCAGGCTCTTAAAATGGATCCACTGTTGTATGGGGAGGCAGTGGAGTACAGGGGTGATGTGGTCTCTGAAAGGGTGTGGGTGAGTAACCGGGCTGACAAGTTTTGTGCATATTGAAGTGTTTGTAGGCGGGTGGAGGCAAAACCATGAAGGAGGCTATTGCAATAATCTAGTTTGAGAAAATAAAAGCATGGATCAGAATTTGGTCAGCAGATTTTGAGAGCATGGGACGAAGGTGGGCGATAGTGTGTAGGTGGAAAAAGGCTTTACTGGTGTTTTGATAGATGTAAGGTTGGGAGAAAAGAGTGGGGTCCAAATGAATCTAAGATTTCTGATCTTTGGGGAGGGCATGACTGTTTGACTATCAATGGAGAGTGTAGGTTCCTAGGTGTAGGGGAGGAGAGATTTGTTACTAATGATAATATTTTCACATTGATTGCCTTTGAGTTTGAGTAAATTAGTGGTAATCCACAAGCTTAATGTAAAGAGGCAGCCTTTGAGGGTAGAGACTGTGGCAGGGGTGACTGTTTTAGTAGGGAGGTATAGTTTTGTGTTGTTGGCAAAGCAGTGAAATTGGAGTTCACGGTGGCGAATGATATGTCCAAGGGGTACCAAGTAAATAATGAAAAGGAGGAGACCAAGTATTGAGCCTTGTGGTACACCGTGTTATTCGGATGGTTTGTAAGGTACAGCTGTTTATGGAGATGTTTTGGAGTCTGTTGGTAAGTTAGATTGTGAACCAGAAATAAGCAGGACCAGTTATGCCATAGATCAGGGGTCGGCAACTCAAAATGTTGAATAGTCCATAGTGGACCAAAAAATCAAAAAACAGATCTGTCTGGAGCTGCAAATAATTAAAAGCTTTATATGAGCCTTATAATGAAGGCAACACATGATAAGGCAGTACAGCCTACCTCCTCTGCCGGATGGTCCACCTGCAACGTGGGCTTATTAGCAATGTGCGAATTCATACTAAAATATCGATACCAACGATACCAGAGGTTTATGTAATAATATTGTTTCTCAAATTAAAATATTGATACTTTTGATATTTTAGTTCTTTGAGATAATGTATATCACCTGCAGCAACACAGTGTCAAGTGACTTAATAAGTAAGATCTTTAATCATGAAACATGATTGGTAGGACTTTTTTCATCTGCCTATTTAAGTACGTAATGCGTAAGCAAGAAAACAACTGGCAATTAAAATGAGTCACTCAGTATTGGGACGGCGTGGCGCATTGGGAGAGTGGCCCTAAGCAACCCAAGGGTCCCTGGCTCAATCCCCACCTAGTACCGACCTCGTCACGTCAGTTGTGTCCTGAGCAAGACACTTCACCCTTGCTCCTGATGGGTGCTGGTTAGCGCCTTGCATGGAAGCTCCCTCCATCAGTGTGTGAATGTGTGTGTGAATGTGTAAATGTGGAAGTAGTGTCAAAGCGCTTTGAGTACCTTAAAGGTAGAAAAGCGCTATAAGTACAACCCATTTATCATTTATTATAAATCAAATGTATGTATACTTTTACTGTAGGATATTTGGAGACACTACATACAGAGTGGATTTCAAATAATTTTTTGTTTTTTCCCTTATATATTTTTTTACATCGTTTGAAGATAATTTCCTAAGAGCAGCAACATTTGAAATACACCATTTTTTACATTTTACCAGACTGATTAGTATCGGTATTGAATTTTACTTGGTATTGGGTCTGAAGGAAAATCAGTGGTATCACTAGCGTACCCCGATCCGTGGGATGACCACAATGGTCTCAAGAGAAGTGCTGAGAGGTCGCCTTTTCAGGGCCACAGCCTCCTGCCCCGTGCATCAAGTACAACAGGAGAGACTTCCCACCATTGCTGACAAAGCGGCCGTTACAGACATGTTACAGTCGCCCCCAACCCATAAAGTTTCCCACGTTTTCCTTCGCCTACGAAACAGCTGACAGTATATGACGCGGCCCATGACCCGCTGCAGACAACGATAATCGAGGCGAACCCGCCTGGTTCATCACCACAAGCATCCGTGGACTCTCTCGCATGTCTACCCTGTATCCCATGGCACACAAAGACGATATCTTAACGAGCATGTGCACAGAAGCATCTCGTTGCTGCTCACGCGGAGATCGACACCGATCTGCTCCCGCCTCCAACGCACATAATGCGAGCCGACTCAGCGTACCGGGCGGCCAATGACTTCACCTGGCAAACCGAAACAAGGCGAGTGCGATATTTGAATACGATGTAGTTGATTTTTGAGAATATCTGCTGGCATGGGTATTTGTTTTGTTTGTTAGTACATGTGCCTCACAATAAAGCTTGTATGTATGGTCCTGAGTTCAATCCCGGGCTCGGGCTCTTTCTGTGTGGAGTTTGCATGTCCTCCCCGTGACTCCGTGGGTTCCCCCCGGGTACTCCAGCTTCTTCCCACCTCCAAAGACATGCACCTGGGGATTGCCAACACAAAATTGGCCCTTGTGTGTGATTGTGAGTGTGAATGTTGTCTATCTGTGTTGGTCCTGTGATGAGGTGGCGACTTGTCCAGGGTGTATACCGCATTCCGCCAGAATGCAGCTGAGATAGGCTCCAGCATGCCCCGCGATCCTGACAGGGCCAAGCGTTAGGAAATGGATGGATGGATGGGCAACAGCCACCTGCCCGGTACCACGCTGTATTAAAAGAAACATGTCGCAGGCTGATGCAAATTTTCATTGACAGAAAAGTTGAAATTTAATATTGACCTTTAAAATAATTGAGAGGTTTAAAATTATACTTGCCAACCTTGAGACCTCCAATTTCAGGAGGTGGGGGGTGTGGGGTTGCGGCGGGCGTGGTTTGGGGGCGTGGTTAAGAGGGGAGGAGTATATTTACAGCTGTTGTGTGCGCAGTTGTGCACTGCACTTTCTAAAAGCCGGATATGTTATTGTCACATATGCATGATTGATTGATTGAAACTTTTATTAGTAGATTGCACAGTACAGTACATATACAGTACAGAAACACACAGCTTATGGCCATCTGGAAGCCAGAGATGAAACCATAGAGGCATTGAGTGCCACTGTATTAAATGACATTGAAACTAACTTGCAAAATTCCAAGTTGGTTGGCATTATTTGCCACGAAAGTGTAGCTGTGGCGGTTTTTAAAGGGGAACAATATCACGATTACAGAAGGGTTAAAACCAATAAAAATCAGTTCCCAGTGGCTTATTTCATATTTCGAAGTTTTTTTCAAAATTTTGCCCATCGTGGAATATCCCGAAAAAAGGCTTTAAAGTGCCTGATTTTCGCTATCTGTGAAACCACCGTCCATTTCCCTGTGACGTCATCCAGTGATACACATGCTATCCAGGCGGATACCACAGCAAGATATAGCGACATTAGCTCGGATTTAGACTCGGATTTCAGCGGCTTAAGTGATTCTACAGATTACGCATGTATTGAAACGGGTGGTTGGAGTATGGAGGCAGATAGCGAAAACGAAATTGAAGAAGAAACTGAAGCTATTGAGCGAATAGCTATTGAGGCTATTTGGCCATGTCTGCCTTAGCATCGCCGGTAAAATGTGCAGACCAACCGATCGAAACTTTCGCATCTTGTGACACTGGAGCAACTTATTTTGTCGATTGGTAAGTGTTTGTTTGGCATTAAATGTGGGTGGAGAGAAAGGCTGGGTGCAAATATAGCTACAAATGTACATACAGCTTGCCTAAATAGCATGTTAGCATCGATTAGCTGGCAGTCATGCCACGACCAAATATGCCTGATTAGCACATAAGTCAATAACATAAACAAAACTCACCTTTGTGATTTCGTTGACTTTATCGTTGGAAATGCATCTGCAGGATATCCATACATCTCTGTGCCATGTCTGCCTTAGCATCGCCGGTAAAATTTGCAGACCAACCGATCGAGACTTTCGCATCTTGTGACACTGGAGCTCCTTAAATCCGTCGATTGGTAAGTGTTTGTTTGGCATTAAATGTGGGTGGAGAGAAAGGCTGGATGCAAATATAGCTACAAATGTACATAGAGCTAGCCTAAATAGCATGTTAGCATCGATTAGCATGCCCTGCTAAGCGATGCACACTCTATGTAAATCAACTTGAATCTGTCCCCGATCGTGTTGTTACACCCTCCGACAATGCACCGACGAGGCATGATGTCTCCAAGGTACGGAAAACAGTCGAAAAAACGGAAAATAACAGAGCTGATTCGACTCTATGTTTATAATGTGTTTGAGAAAATGGCGGTTGACTACCTAGGTGACGTCACGTTGGGACGTCATCGCTGCGAGAGCAAATAATAGAAAGGCGTTTAATTCACCAAAATTCACCCATTTAGAGTTTGGAAATCGGTTAAAAAAATATATGGTCTTTTTTCTGCAACATCAAGGTATATATTGACGCTTACATAGGTCTGGTGATAATGTTCCCCTTTAAACGACTGATGATCTACATACAGGTGAGAATAATCAAAATAAATGTGTCATATGCATGTATGCCCTGGCACACGATTATCATAATTTCATAGCTGAAGCAAAAACTTTTTACGCTTTTATACTGAAATAATACACCTACAACTTATTAAATGAAAATATAGAAAAAAATACCGGCAGCGGTAAAGTTTAGAAGGAAAGAAGTAAATCCATCCATCCATCCATTTTCTACCGCTTATTCCCTTCTGTAAATCAATGTTTGTAACTGAATAAAATGACATATGCAACAAAACGAAAAAAAATGTATTATTCTTTTTAATGAATGAAGTAACATTCATGACAACCTTTTTCCAAAACAAAATATAGAATGTGAAATATAACAGGATAATGCATACGTTTATCATTTGTAATCAAAACAGTTACAAAAATGTGGGACCCCAAAAATTTACAGAGGCCCCATTTTTATGACTTGATGGGGTCCCTTTGACCCCATTTTGAAAATTCCTAGTGCCAACACTGCCGAAATGAATGCATAATTGTAAATGAGATTTAGAATTGTAAGAAAACAAGACAACAATCGAGCAGCAGTTACGATTATCAGCTCAGTGTTAAAAGTTGAATGTCAGTACTGTTTAGTACTGGTACCTTTTTCCAGATACCTGGAATTGCTACAAATGTATATGGTGCCATCCCTATTTGCTGGTCTATTTTAGAGAGCACATAAAGAGACGGACAACCATTAAAACTGTATATCATATATATAGCGGTATAGCTCGGTTGGTAGAGCGGCCGTGCCAGCAACTTGAGGGTTGCAGGTTCGATCCCCGCTTACGCCTTCCAAGTCAATGCCGTTGTGTCCTTGGGCAAGACACTTTACCCACCTGCTCCAAGTGCCATCCACATTGGTTTAATTGTAACTTAGATATAGGGTTTCACTATGTAAAGCGCTTTGAGTCACTTGAGGACAAAGCGCTACATAAATATAATTCACTTCACTTCATCATCAATGAATGGGTACTGAACCCATGCCGTCTGCAACTTCAAACATAAATAGTATATTACCTTATATGTCAGGTGATCCTTTTTTCATTGGCTTTTTGAACCACTTATAAACCTGTATGCTGATATGGACAGTTAGAGTCACATGGAATAGTTTGACAGTGCCTTCGAAAGATACGTTAGCCCATGTTCCACTGAGCATGAAAACAACCAACACAGACCACAGTGAGGTCACAGCCCTGACCAAAATGGCCTCTCTCCCTCATCAAGGACCACAGTCACTGCTGGTGTGGCTTGACCGACGTTCACACACCAATGATTATCCACTCGGGGTTCATTGTGCTCTACCTATCTGTCATGGTTGTGCACTCGGTCCCTGTCGCAGCTGGTCACACTGAGTCATGCTCTGTGCAATGTCGATAAGTGTGCTCTGGTGGAGGTGCTGAGGGGGAGATGGGCCCTTGTGTGTTTCTCCCCAGCTTTTTAGCCTCAGTTATGTCATGCAAGCTGTAAGTACATATTTTGAGTGGCAGAGTAGATAAATCTGCTTATCTAAACTTCACCGAATTAGACAATGTTCTAAAGGCTGATTAGATGCACAATTATTTTGATATTATCTTTGTACTAGTCATTTATGCAGCCGTGTAGCTGACCTTCTGCTTCAAAAAGTGTATGCAAACTTAGCTGTGCAGATTTCTGCATATTTGGCTAATTTGGCCTTGAAAAAAGAAATATAGTGTGGGTGGAAAGGCATTGTTACCTTTGTCTCTCTTTTTTTCTGCCCTGCAGCACTTAAATGGCAGTTCAACTCAATATCAACTTTTTCATACACCAAGCTTTGGCAAGAGACCAGTGGGAAAGTTCTTTCTGTTATAACTCCGACTTCATGCTTATTCATTTCCATTCATCAAGTTACGATGTACAGTACTGTGCAAAAGTACTGGGCTTTATTGGTTTAAAAAACCTTTGCAGACAATGTAAAAAAGGTACAAGAAGTAATATAGGGGGATTACTGTAGCACAATTAGCCAGATTTCTACCAAACTTTGTAGCGGGGTGGCACATGGATCTGGGAAGAATCTACTAAATTAATAATAATAATAATGGATTAGATTTATATCGCGCTTTTCTATTATGAGATACTCAAAGCCCTCACAGAGAAGTGGGAACCCATCATTCATTCACACCTGGTGGTGGTAAGCTACATCTGTAGCCACAGCTGCCCTGGGGTAGACTGACGGAAGCGTGTCTGCCAGTTTGCGCCTATGGCCCCTCCGACCACCACCTATCATTCATTCATCATTCATTCACCAGTGTGAGCGGCACCGGGGACAAGGGTGAAGTGTCCTGCCCAAGGACACAACGGCAGCGATTTGGATGTCAATAGGCGGGGAGCGAACCTGCAACCCTCAGGTTTCTGGCACGGCCGCTCTACCCACTACGCCATGCCGCCCCAGTCACGTTCTGGATAAAAGGGTTAATACAGGCATTGTTTAGAAAATATTCAGTTTTCAAATACTTTCTGTAGGCATATTAACTCATATCGAGCTGTTTAAACCTACAGTCTTGCAAAATTGGAACAAAACACACAAAACAAAGGTAAGTAAATCACACACTATCTTCACTCAAAGTTCAGCATAAAGCGGTCCTTGGGGTCCATAAAATACCGACCGCGTTATTGCCAAATTGCGTCATATTGAAATCTACATTTTTTACCCTTTTCTTTTTGAAAAAGTTATGAGCCGTAGCATGGCTGCCCAAATCTGTTTGGTAAACAGTGAAGTGACGTGAAGCTGCCGCAGGCCTTATCTACCAGTAGGTTTGAAAAATCTCGGGGCCCATATATTGTTATTAAGACCTTTTTTAAAAATTCCTTCTTTTTAGAGACATTCAACAAGATATCCTGTGTATGTGTTAAGATCTGGTCGCAGGTCTGCAAAGGTCGAGTCTTTCAGGACGCACAGGATGGCAGGACGCAGCTTGCAGGTAAGAATGCTTGTTTAGTTCCAGTACAATGCTGAAAAACATACAGGGCGTTAGCCTAGAGTGAAGCCAACTGGAACACAGGGTCACCAATGGCGAACAACAAGGAAGAGTAAATGGAGCTATGCACAGAGGAGTTCCCCACATCTTCGATCCCTTCCAAGGTTTCTCGTGGTTTCCATTGGGTTGAGTTTTTTCTTGCCCTGAGGTGGGATCTAAGCCACGGTGTGGCTTGTGCAGCCCTTTGAGACATTTGAGATTAAGGGCTATATACGTAAACTTTGTTTGATTGATTGATGATATCGAACTCTGAGTGTACTGCTGTACTGTGGGAGGAATAGTAAACAGTAACTAACAATAAACACATGAAACAAAAGGGCATGTGCCTCACAATACGTAGGTCCGGAGTTCAATCCCGGGCTCGGGGTCTTTCTGTGTGGAGTTTGTATGTTCTCCCCATGACTGCGTGGGTTCCCGCCGGGTACTCCGGCTTCCTCCCACTTCCAAAGACATGCGCCTGGGGATAGGTTGATTGGCAACACTAAATTGGCCCTAGTGTGTGAATGTTAATGTCAATGTTTTCTTTCTATTTGTGTTGGCCCTGTGATGAGTTGGCGACTTGTCCAGTGTGTAGCCCGCCTTCCGCCCGAATGCAGCTGAGATAGGCTCCAGCACCCCCCGCAACCCTGAAAGGGAAAAGTAGTATAAAATGTATGGATGGATGGACATACAATACAACGTTATACTGAACAAATTGTGATGCAAAGGATGATGGGAAAATCAAACTCCCCAGGTCAGCCTGCCATGACATGTTTTTGTGGCAGTCATCTTAGTCAAGGCAATGGTCCAATTCAATGTAATACATGTATACTAAAAATAAATTATATTTTTTTAATTTTAAAACCCATTTTTCATTGTCAACTTCAAAAAGGGGAATGCAAAATACGTTTGATTAAAAAATGAAAACACACGTACCGATGAAACATTCTTCCTACCCTAAATCTAAAGTTGTGTATTCATTGTTAACAAATATGCTGTTTCCTGTCCTCCAGAATGAAAATAGACCTTGTGTGTGACTATTTTACTTACCTGTTTGGTGCTTTATGTATGTAAAACCGTCAACTCTCAAGTCTGTGCCTTCATTTTAACAACAATGTTTAAGCAAGAACAATAAAAATTGTCATTTAAACCTATATAACCCCAGATTGATTATAATTAAGAGTGTCATATAATTGAAATGCATTAGTTATATATGTTTAAAGGCTTACTGAAATGAGATTTTCTTTTTCAAACCGGGCTAGCAGGTCCATTCTATGTGTCAGACTTGATCATTTCGCGATATCGCCATATTTTTGCTGAAAGGATTTAGTAAAGAACATCCACGATAAAGTTCGCAACTTTCAGTCCTAAGAGAAAAGCCCTGCCTCTACCGGAAGTCGCAGACGATGACGTCACCCGTGTGATGGCTCCTCACATATTCACATTGTTTTTAATGGGAGCCTCCAACAAAAAGTGCTATCAGACCGAGAAAACGACAATTTCCCCATTAATTTGAGCGAGGATGAAAGATTCGTGTTTGAGGATATTGATAGCGACGGACTAGAAAAAAAAAAAAAAAAAACGCGATTGCATTGGGACGGATTCCGATGTTTTTAGACACATTTACTAGGTTATTTCTGTGAAATCCCATATCTCTCTATTGTGTTGCAAGTGTTTTAGTGACCTTAATATTACTTGATAGTCGGAAGTGGTTCTCCACTGGTGTCTTGACGCGCAGTGTCCCAGGGGAGTCGACGGCAGCTTTATAGACGGCACAAGCTCAGCTTTTCCCCGGTAAGAACTGACTTTTTAACCACAATTTTCTCACCGAAACCTGCTGGTTGACATTTGGTAGGGATCCATGTTGGCTTGACCGCCCTCTGATCCACAGGAAAGTTTCACCTCCAGGTATTTTAAACAAGGAATCACCGAGCTGTGTGTGTGTGTGTGCAGCGCTCATACTTACTAAAAACCCGTGATGTCTTGCGTAGACGTCATCATTACACGACGTTTCGAAGACGAAACTCCCGGGAAATTTAAAATTCTAATTTAGTAAACTAAAAAGGCCGTATTGGCATGTGTTGCGATGTTAATATTTCATCATTAATATATATAAACTATCAGACTGCGTGGTGGGTAGTAGTGGGTTTCAGTAGGCCTATAAAACAGTAAATCAGATCATGGTTTAGATAAGTGGCTTGACTTGAAAGGACTCGAAAATACCAAGTTGGTGATTTGAGACTTGACTCGACCTGTTTGGTCCTTACTTAAGGCTAGTCATGGGAATATATTCTTGACTCACTTTAGCCTTTAAATAAATCGACTTACTCCCACCTCTGGTACTTGATAAAAACATAACGCAAAACACATTTTTATACTGTCTTTACTGGATCTGGATCTGGATCTGGACCTGACCAGACCACCTTCACAATGTTCAGAGTTGGTACTGCACCAACATGTTGTTTGCCGTGTTGCGTAACAATATAAATAATCCGCAATCTGACAGGGGAAATCTCATTTCCATTCAGCCACCAGGAATTGAAAGGACAGAACATGTATCTTTGCTAAACAATGCCCATTTCCTTCATCTAAACAGCCACATTCCAGGAAGAAAGATCTGCTTGATGTTCTCCATTACTATCCCTCGTTTATCGTGTGGCACTTATATGTCACTCTGTTTGTGTAGTTCATGCGGCTTTCAAAACCCCAGCCAGAAACGGAGGAAAATCAATGAGGGGAAGGTTTGTGCACATAGCCTGGAGATATAAATGAGAAGTTATCTCCACTTGTCTGCAAACCAGCACCGGCGTCTTGGCCTGGAGCTGTAGTGCAGTGGACTGGCACAAGCACTGGTGTGGAATAAGTGTGGGGGCTGATCAGCAGTAAGGCAGTAGGTATTGCATTTGCTTGATCCCCTATGGTATCTTCTAATCTTACGCAACTGCAACAATGTCTTTGTTTTCTTAAAGAGTTCATGCTCTGAATTGAATCTACATTTAAAACACTTTCTTGTAATGGTGGTGCTTTGGTCAAAATTTTGCATAACTTTTGCTTTAAAGACCCATCTTCAAGCCCCAAACAAGCCATTTTGGGAGCCTTGTCTTCTTTGATGCAGATGATCCACACTCAGCACCCTTCAGCAGAGTGAGACGATTATTCTGCCCTGAGAACCATTATTGTAGTTTTAAGGAACTGTGTCTTGACGGATTTTGATTTATCCACCGTACTTTATGGACTATGGAGCGCACCTAATTACAAGCTGCACTCACTTAATTTTTGGACCCATTATATTTTCTACAGCACAGATATTGGCCTCACAAGTCTATAAGACAAAGATTTTGTCAGGCTTGCCCCTGACAGTTTGTCTATGTTTTAGTTTTTTCCTCTGCATTTGTCTGTTTCCTGTGTTTAGTATTTCCTGTCTTTTAGTTCCTGTCAAGTGCTCGTAATTTGTCAGCTTCCTGTCCTGTTCCCTGAGTGCTGTGTTCCTCCTCAGTGTGTTTAGTATTTCCTATCCTTAGTTCCTGTCTAGTGCTCTTGTTCTGTCAGCTTCCTGTGTTGTTCCCCGAGTGTTGTGTTCCCCTTCAGCTGTGGCTGATTGGCATCTGGCCACACCTGTTGCCAATCAGCCGGCTCCTATTTGTACCTCCTTTGTCTTGTGTCAGTTGCTGGATCATTGTATTGTCATTTGTATTGTCGTTGCCTCATGTCACTCTTGTGTCTTTGCTACCTGTCGTGTCTGGCATCATTTCAGCTATTACCTGTCGTGCTACATCTTGTCCTGTTTGTCGTAGCGGTAAGCTGTTTTTGTTAGCCATAGCTATTTCCAGTTTTTCTGTTTGTTATCCTCTAGCTTCGATGCTAAAGTTATTTTTTGTTTCTTGTTAGCTTCTATGCTAAAGGCCTTTTGTTCTTTATCCGCCCACGTGCGCGCTTTTGGTTTGAACCCTTTGTTTGGTTTTGTCTTAGTATTTATATTAAAATCATGTTTGCTCACTCCATGCCTGCCTCCATCTCTGCATCTTGGGGTTCGTCATCAAATAACTCTGACAGATTTACATGGTGAAACATGAAATATTTACACAGGTGCTTGTGTTCATACACAAATTTAACAAAAGACTGTTCCTTTAACATGGCATACAATAGCCTACCTGAGAAGCACTGTCTTCGTCGTCCTCCACCTCCTCCTCCTACGCGGTATGGAGTTGTCTTCTTCGTTGTCAGAGTTGAGCTGGTGCCGGCTTCTTCTTCTTTTGGGGCACGTCAGTGGTGGTATATTTCCGTTTCATGTAGTGGCTATTTTCCTTTTTCAATGAGCAATGGTTGATTGCCTTTGGCTTTGGAGCTGCATCGTATTTATTTTGTTGTGTCTTTGCCACGTTGAAGGTGAGTCCACAACACGCTAAATAGCTGACGGAATGATTGTGTGAGTGATTTCATTGGTCTACTGTGACGGGATCGGCAGTTTCATTGGTCTGATGTGACAAGGCTAAAGTAACTGGCGACGTGTGGAGGCTGTGAACCCAGAAACATCTGAAAATTAGCGTGGTATTGTATAAACCACAGGGTTCAAACCATGGTATAAATGTCCAAAAATGTATTACAAATTATTAATAATAATATAGCTCAATGCCGATGCTATACAAACGTTTACAAACAATTTATGCTAAACCCTAACTCTGTAACTACATTTCCTATTTGCTACTTGCTAACATTACCAACGGTCAGGAACCAGTGTGTCATTAATATTGTCATACACCTCCCGTTATTGAACTTACCGCCCCTTTTTGACCACTGTTGCCATAATTTGTGTACATTGTCTGTAGCAAGTATACTTTTTTATGTATATTGGTAGAACATGCTACTCAAAATGCAAGAAATCTTTCATGTGCACTTGCAGTATTCAAGTTTAAAAAGTAAGTAGCTTGTTGAAAACAAAATAGGCTTTTCCTGATGCCCATATTCTCTTGGGTTGCAGTGACATTTGGTGAGGTTCATAGCTGGTGAGGTACTGACGTAGCGAGTTCGTCTCAGGCCTAAAAGTGGTAAACGAATTTCCGCAAAGTATAATTGTTATTATAAAGGGATATATTTTCATAGTTAGAGCATTAAAAAACCCCATTAGACTTAGACTTCCTTTTTATTGTCATTCAAATTTGAACTTTACATTACAGATAAGAACAACATTGTGTTGCATTAGCTCATGGTAGTGCAGGATAGGAGAGGATAAGCAACCTTTCCAATAACTGTTTTCTTCCAAAAACTTCTAAACATGAAAAAAAAACAACATATACTCACCTTTACACTCGTTTCAGCCTTGAGTGTGTTCTATTTTAGATTACATTACTCGATGGCCTGGAGGGTCCTCCAAGTGACTTATGATCGAAATACATCACATCCTGGATAATTCCTCTAAATTAGGCCTGTGCTTGAAGTCCTGAAACCAGAAGCGTAATTTGTTTTGGCAAAAGTTGATCAACTTGAAAGTCACAGATATAACCATTAGCTGTGTTGTTAGTATTTTGTTTTGTTAACATAGCGTGTCTCGCGTTGTCGATCCACATTGCTCATGTCAAAAGCTCACCAATAGCATGTGGGGCTAAAGATGTTGAGGATAAAATGTATCAATAGAGTTCATCTCCATTTAACTTTGCCAGAACAACTGCTAAAAGCAGTCTTGTTTGCATTAAAAAGGCGCGGAGGGCCATTGAGTCCTGCTATGTCTCGTCTTTTGACATCGCTCACGACAAAGGCTCACCAACATGAAGATGAGTCAGGAGTTGCAAATAAAGAGTATCAAAAAATGTTTTGCCAAATATTGGTTGATTGGCAACACTAAATTGGCCCTAGTGTGTGAATGTGAGTGTGAATGTTGTCTGTCTATCTGTGTTGGCCCTGCGATTAGGTGGCGACTTGTCCAGGGTGTATCCCGCCTTCCGCCCATGTGCATCTGATATACTGTAGGCTCCAGCACCCCCCGCGACCTCGGTAGAAATGAATGGTTGGTCAACATGTCTAAATTAGCTGACGTACTGTTAGCATTGTTCACACTAAAAGGGAAACATTATCACCAGACCTATGTAAGCGGCAATATATAACTTGATGTTGCAGAAAAAAGACCATATATTTTTTAAACCGATTTCCGAACTTTAAATGAGTGAATTTTGGCGAATTAAACGCCTTTCTATTTATCGCTCTCGGAGCGATGACGTCAGAGCGTGACGTCACCTAGGTAGTCAACGCCATTTTCTCCACCACATTACACGCAGCAAGTCAAATCAGCTCTGTTATTTTCCGTTTTTTGATTGTTTTCCGGTACCTTGGAGACATCATGCCTCGTCAGTGTGTTGTCGGAGGGTGTAACAACACGATCAGGGACGGATTCAAGTTGATTTACGTAGAATGTGCATCGATTAGCACGACATGCCAATCGATGCTAACATGCTATTTAGGCTAGCTGTATGTACATATTGCATCGTTATGCCTCATTTGTAGCTATATTTGCATCCAGCCTTTCCCTCCATCCACATTTAATGCCAAACAAACACGACCAATCGACGGATTTAAGTTGTTCCAGTGTCAAGAGATGCGAAAGTCCCTCGTTTGGTTTTTACCAGCGATGCTACGACAGACATGGCACAGAGATGGCAAGAATGTCTGGATATCCTGTGACACTCAAAGCAGATGCATTTCTAACGATAGTCAACGAAATCACAAAGCTGAGTTGTGTTGATGTTATTGACTTATGTGCTAATCAGACATATTTGGTCGCGGCATGACTGCCAGCTAATCATTGCTAACATGCTATTTAGGCTAGCTGTATGTACATTTGTAGCTGTATTTGCATCCAGCGTTTCCCTCCACCCACATTTAATGCCAAACAAACACTTACCAATCGATGGATTTAAGTTGATCCAGTGTCACAAGATGCGAAACTTCCGATCGTTGGTCTTCACATTTTACCGGCAATGCTAAGGCAAACATGGCCGAATAGCGTCAATAGCTATTAGCTCAATAGCTTCAGTTTCTTCTTCAATTTCGTTTTCGCTATTTGCCTCCATACTCCAACCATCCCTTTCAATACATGCGTAATCTGTTGAACCGCTTGAGCCGCTGAAATCCGAGTCTGAATCCGAACTAATGTTGCTATATCTTGCTGTGCTATCCACCATCTGTTTGTATTGGCATCGCTATGTGACGTCACAGGGAAATGGACAGTGGCTTCACAGATAGCGAAAATCAGGCACTTTAAAGCTTTTTTTAGGGATATTCCGGGACGGGTAAAATGAAAAAACCAAACTTCGAAAAATAAAATAAGCCACTGGAAACTGATTTTTATTGGTTTTAACCCTTCTGAAATTGTGATAATGTTCCCCTTTAACCCGGAAACATGAGTTCCGCATTATCCATCGATGCAACATAATATTAGAAAATAAGACAAATATTAAACTGTAAAACATATACGACTATGTTTAACACTTAGGTCAAAAATATGAATAATTTGCCGTCACAGCGCATGCGCAACCCTCATGCCATCGCGGCCACTGGCCTGCACGGCTGCAGGCAATCAGTAATCAGCTCACCTTAGTCTGATGAGGGCAGATGGCATAACGACCAGCAAACCCAAAGATCCACTCATTGTAGTAAGCATCCTGTCTCTGACTTCACTCCTTGTACCTGCTCTCTGTGCTTTCCCTCTGCCCGTGTCTTATGTCCTTTGTGTTCCATACAGAGATCACTCTGTATCCTGTGGTCAAACTATGTGTCTCGACTCCCCTCCGGACTTTGGACAGCTTCCCTCGATCCTCGACCCTCGCTTGGACAGGGACCTTGTTGCCTCTCTACAGCCTCTGACCTCTCCCTTGCCCACGGACTGTCTTCTTGCCTAGCCCCTCTGGACTTCTGAAGGATTCATCTAACACGCACGTACAACACCCGCTGCTAACATTCACATTGCTAATACTTCACATCGTCTTGCACCATTCACTTATAGTAGCATACACACTCCAGCATCAGCTTCAATTAACCTATTGAACTGATTTCCACCGTTGCGTCTTCTCTTTCCCCCGCCGTACGTAACATGCTTTAAGAAAAAAATTGGCAATGTAGTGAAATAAACCAACTGTGGTGTGGTGAGGGATGACTGTCCTGCATAATGTATGTCTCGCCTAGATGTATGCTTTGAACATACTGTACAACATATTGCCTTTTTTCTGCCTTTTACACAATGACTTTGTTAAGCAAAATGTTGTTTATATTATTGATTGATTGATTGAAACTTTTATTAGTAGATTGCACAGTACAGTACATATTCCGTACAATTGACCACTAAATGGTAACACCCAAATAAGTTTTTCAACTTGTTTAAGTCGGGGTCCACGTTAATCAATTCATGTTACAGAGCATACGCATTATAATTTATTTTCTTTTTTCAATTTATAAGGTGACAGCGGGAAACTGGTTAACGATAGACCATGTAAATTGCCGTGTCTGCCCACTGTGGTGAAATGTATAATTTTAGCCTGATATAAAAACATGGATTTGATAAAGGGAATAAATAGAGAATATGTGCCCACCCAGTAGCTAATGTCTACCATTTCTGTAGGATGTTATTAGGGAAAACTGTCTTGTGTTGATACTATATATATATATATATATATATATATATATATATATATATATTTGCTTTCACTTTACTATTGATCTATTTCACACCCTCTGACAGACCACTGACTCTTCAAACACACATATGACCACCTGTCAAACATACACACACACGCACGCACGCACGCACGCGCACACACACACACATACACACACACACACACACACACACACACACACACACACACACACACACATACACACACACACACACACACACACACACACACACACACACACACACACACACACACACACACAGGCTGCAGCTTTAAAACTACAACAATTATCTTCCATCAGCAGCTCGGAGCCTCCAAAGGCAGACAACCCTTCAGGATGTTAGCTCTAATTAATAACACAACATGCTTGGTTGAGCTGCAAAACAAACTGAGTCTAGTATCTTATTAGCTCCCATTGTTTCAAAATGGCCAACCGCTGAGTAGGATGTTCTCCAGAGAGGACGGTGTTCCTTTTCCATGCAGCACATGTGCAGCTCTGTCCAATCCCATGAAATTCACTCAGTATAGCACGACGCCAGGAATGTAAATATCCAGGCGTGAAAGTACAAAGCTTTTCTGCATCATCGCAGACCACTGGAAAATGCGCAACAGCACTTCTTCTGCCCAGCTATCCAACTGTTGGGAGTCTCCAAAAGCTTATTCGTGTGAATGCAAGCTTGCAGCATGGAGCTTAAAAGCTTGTTTTTTACAGTAGACTCATACAGGGAGTAACAGTGGATATCGTTCACATTTTAATCAATATGCTCCCAATTTTCTGTATTTTTGTTTGTGTTTAAATGTGTTAATACATGTTATTAAAAAAATAGAATATTTAACACTGAGTTCTGCTGTCCAGTTATTTGGTTTTCTTACAGCTGTACACCTTACACCTTTCGCAAGTACTGAACTGCACTCTATTGTATAGTAGACTTCCAAGACGTTAAATGGCGATACTGTATTTGCCATCGCCAGATAGTAGTCGTTGCCATTAAGTTGAATGTTCCAGTCTTTTCTTTTGTTGAGCCCTACAAAGTGTTTATACTGTAAGTACTTTATTTATTGTATTGTACATCTTCATTGTAGTTTTGATTAACAATTAGCAAAGCCAATGTAAATTAGCATAGTTAGCAGATATTTAAAAGTGGAGCCTGTACTAAACTTTTAAGCGCCGCCTTCTTGTTTTGTTGGCACAGACAATTGTAACAACGGTAACATTATCCAGAATGCAACAAATCAAACTATGGCACCATTTTTGTTTTAGGGGAATAAATACCTGGTAGTATCAAAGGACTTCAGTCGGTACCTGTAAAAGTACCGAATTTGGTACCCATGGGTGGAGTTTTGAGATGTACTTTATTGCTGCCCCATCAATGTCAACGATGACATCTGGCTCTCAAGAATCATGGATGTATAAAAGAAATGAGCAGTCAAGCAATTTAACCCCAATGTTTAAAGGCCTGCTGAAACCTACTACTACCGACCACGCAGTCTGATAGTTTATATATCAATGATGAAATCTTAACATTGCAACACAGGCCAATACGGCCGGTTTAATTTACTAAATTGCAATTTTTAATTTCCGGTGAAGTATCCTGTTGAAAACGTTGAGGAATGATGACGTGTATGATGACGCGTGCGTTTGATGTCTCGGGTTGTAGTGGACATTATTTTCCAGCCTGATCCAAGCTATAAGTAGTCTGCTTTAATCTGATAATTACACAGTATTCTGGACATCTGTGTTGCTGGATCTTTTGCAATTTGTTCAATTAATATTGGAGAAGTCAAAGAAGAAAGACGTAGGTGGGAAGCGGTGTATTGCAGCTGCCTTTAGCAACACAAACACAGCCAGTGTTTCCTTGTTTACGTTACGGAAGGTGAAGCTTTACTATGGAACAGAGCGGTCAAGCGAACATGGTTCCTGACCACGTCAACTGGCAGGTTTCAGTGAGAAAATTGTGGTAATAAGTCGGCTCTTACCATAGACATGAGCGAAGCTTGCATCCTCCTGCAGAAGCGGACTCTCTTACCTCCTCCTACCGGAGACACTGGCGGTTACCACACCCGTGGCCAAACCCCTCCAACTTTCAGGTACCATATAATTTCACTAAAAGACTAGTAACCCAATAAGCAGATAAGGGATTTTCCTGAATTGTCCTGGTAAATGTGTCTAATAACATCTGAATCGCTCCCACTGCCCTCGCCTTTTTTTTCTTTCTAGTCCTTTACTCTCACTATCCTCATCCACAAATCTTTCATCCTCGCTCAAATTAATGGGGATATCATCGCTTTCTCGGTCCGAATCGCTCTCGCTGCTGGTGGCTTTGATTGTAAACAATGTGAGGATGTGAGGAGCTCTACAACCCGTAACGTCACGCGCACATCGTCTGCTAGTTCCGGTACAGGCAAGGCTTTTTTATTAGCGGCCAAAAGTTGCGAACTTTATCGTGGATGTTTTCTACTAAATCCTTTTAGCAAAAATATGGCAATATCGCGAAATGATCAAGTATGACACATAGAATGGACCTGCTATCCCCGTTTAAATAAGAAAATCTCATTTCAGTAGGCCTTTAAAGTAAAACAAAAAATTACAAAAATAGTTGGTAGGTGAACTCAGGTAAAAAAAACTGCTTTTGGAAAGGTTTGTAATGCAACTACCCCTAAAAATGCTGTTTGCTTTTGGACAACAGCATCAAATTGGCTGAGATTTGGAAACAAAACCATACATCAGATTATATAATAAGTAAAACATTATCAGGAGCAGGGTCAAACTGTAGCCATCATGAAAAAAAAAGTATTTACAGTAATGTAACATTTGTATTCATATAAGTGCGGGCCGGCTCTACGTAGAGGCAAAAGGTGGCAGGACCCCCTCAAATAAATGTCTTGCCCCCTCAAATCAAAATGTTTGAAGTTGATAAAGTACATTATAATATACCCACAAAGTATATTTATTACAAGTTGGCAAAATTATCCGCAGTTGCGCAGAAGTCCGCTGAAAATGTGACAAAAGTGTGTGAATGTGTGTGTGAATGGGTAAATGTGGAAGTAGTGTCAAAGCGCTTTGAGTACCTTGAAGGTAGAAAAGCACAACTCATTTATCATTTATTATTTATAATATCATCTTGCCTCTTTCCTGTACATAAAAACATGACTAAAAGTTCTCAGTAAAAAAATCCAATCATATTTAGTTTTATCAGTGGTTGGGAAAAGTTCAGAATTTATCCAATCACAGTTCTTTAATAGCGTACAATATGATAAAGGGGGCAGAGTTAGTGACGAAGGTGGGCCAATGAGATGCTTTTCTTTCCGAGATGAGGAAGTTCAAGAAGAATGTCTCATCGACAGCGTCAAAACATGAAAGTGTGGATTTAACGTCTTCTACATTTTAATATGTGAATAACTGGAATAAAGTGAAGAGGACATGTTTTATTTTTGACGCAGTATGTTTTATGATGCTTATACCGGCCCTGTATAAGTGTAGGAATAATGGAATCACGGTGAGTCCGGATGTACAAACAACAAAACAAGTACAGTAAATTAAAGTAGGACTTATTATGATTTTTATGTTTTCTGACTTATAAATGTTGTTACAATGTTGGAAACTTATGTTAAACAATGTCAAACCATCAAATCATAAGTTTCATGCATTTGGCTTGAGCTTGCACAGTTTTGGATGTTTTGTAGTGTAGCTACATTGTGATGTCACATAGAGGTAGACGTACCTATTTGGACATTAACTAAAGCTATAAGCCATAGAGGGAGGAGCTCTGTATGAGGCCAGCTGAATTTGAGGGAGTACAAAAAAATATCGGCACGCGTACAACGCTGATGTGCGACATGCAGTAACATAAATGCTGCTAAAAGCAGCTTTTTTATGCAGGTCTGGATCGAGTGTGGTGTACCTAATGTTGTAGCCAGGTGAATATATATAATGTTAATGAAGTTAATGTCGACCTTGTCTGGGAAAAAAAAGTGGCGACGACTTCAAAATAAATATTTAAACAGTGTATTTTTTCAAAAGAAAATTATGATTTAAAATTTTCAGCACAATCCCATTCAAGATCAGACAAACATTACGGGGAGACAGAACAGGATCGCTGACGGGTCTGCCGGCTTCCAGCGCCCCTTACAAAAAAGATGAGATACAGGTAAACAAGGGGGTTTATGGGAGAAAAAAATAGAACATTAAAATAAAATAAAAAAAATCAGTTTTAGCCTGGGCCCTGGAGAGGGGGTCCAGACTGAGGCCAAGGGAAGAAAACAACTCATAGCCATAGTACACATCCCTCTTACATGTGTGTAAGAGGGAAACATCAAACATCAAAGAACACAGAGGACATTAAAGACATTAAAGCAGCAGATACAACCAGACACTTCTACATACAGCTATGAATAAAAAGTAAAAAACATATTCACTGTGGTGGCCTCTGCGGTGTTCCACGCCATCGTCCGCTGGGGTGGAGGGAGCATGGCCAGAAACAGGAGCAGACCCAACAAAGCAACCAAGACAGCCGACTCCACTCTTGGCCAGTGTCCAGTCCTTATGGATGAGCGAGGATACGTCCAAGGTGACTGAGGTGTCCGACACCTGCTTACCCAGCCAAGACACCAAAATGAACATCTTGCAAACATATGCGACTGTGGAGCTAAATTTACACCAAAGCAAATCCAATACATATTATGGAAACCACAAAGTAGTGTTTTAAAGGTGGATTAATAACATCATAGGTCCACTATAATAAAGGTTGATAAGTAATTTTGTCTTTTTTGGAAACACTGTTTTTATAAATGTAGTTAATATATTTTAAAAGGCAATGATTAATGCCATACTCACTTGTAAAAGCAAATAGTAAAAGAGAAATAACTAACCATAGTCCCAGCTCACCCTTTCTGCTTGCCTTATTTGAGTAACTTTATGTTGAACCACAGAAAGACGTCTCCAGTCAGTACATATTTCCAGTCGAAGACTTTCTGATTTTCTTTTATTATTTGATGTATTTCACAACCTTAGTTTTCCCTAAGGCTGGCAAGTTTCATATGCTAGAGTATGATTGAGCAACATTGTCCTTTCCGACACCTCTTCTGTCTGCGTCTCACACACAGACTTCCTTCCCAGCAATCCATCACCTGCATGCCAATTAGTTCAGTTCCCACATGACTCGTTTTGAGGACTTGAAAACCAACATAAAACTCTAATTTTTATCACAGTTTGGTCCTTCAGGAGTCGACTGCATCTTGTTAAACCTTTTGAACTTTTTCAAGAAGCAGGTTGTTAGCCTTAAACACAGGAGACCGTCCCTTTGCTACTTGAGAGCGAAAGCCTGGTGATTTAAGGGACTGGCGTTTTTGCCATGAAGGAATTGCCCTAATGTCTTGTACTTGGGTGCTGGAATTTGAGATCAAGAAAGGTGTAATGTATTTTTTCTGTATATTATTCTTATATTTACGCAAGAAAAAAAAAATTAAAACCGTGAGACTGCTAATTGAACATTTTATCATCAAGGTTATTTTAATTTGAAGACAGAAAAAAAACAATAATCACACACTCTCCCTCAGCAATTTTCCAACCCTGCATGTTGTGTTTTAAGAAGTATTTTGTTGAATGCATTTGTTGATCTCTGCTTTTCCTTGTTTGTTAAATTTAAGCATCTTCCTCCCTAAGTACACTCCTCATCAAATTGGACTAAGAAGATACAGGAGCAAGGAAAGTAGCGATTGGCTGTCCAAGAAGTCGCCAGATTATGTCATCACCTCATTTGCATAAGAAAGAAATAACAAAGTGGTAGAAATAGAAAAGTTAGGTTAAAAAAAGCTAAATATAATAATAATAATAATAATGGATTAGATTTATATCGTGCTTTTCTATTGTTAGATACTCAAAGCGCTCACAGAGAAGTGGGAACCCATCATTCATTCACACCTGGTGGTGGTAAGCCACATCTGTAGCCACAGCTACCCTGGGGTAGACTGACGGAAGCGTGGCTGCCAGTTTGCGCCTACGGCCCCTCCGACCACCACCAATCATTCATTCATCATTCATTCACCAGTGTGAGCGGCACTAGGGGCAAGGGTAAAGTGTCCTGCCCATGAACACATGATTGGAACTGCAAAGTATCTTTCTTCTTTTGATTATTAGTTGTTTTCTCTAACATTTAAATCGATTTTGTTCTGCATTGTTTAATGTTAGGAGTATCGAATTTAATGCCTTTAGGGTTGTGACATTCACGAACACACCAAATCTATTGACTGGCTCATTAACATGAGCGATGGGATGCAGTGAAACATTTACATCTTGCTCTGTAAACGAAGCAGCAGCTTTGCACATTCATTTTATTTGCAACCTGAACTCGCATGGTGTGGGTCTTCTTAAATTTATATATACAGTCGCGATCAAAAATGTATATACACTTGTAAAGAACATAATGTCATGGCTGTCTTGAGTTTCCAATAATTTCTGCAACTATTATTTTTTTTTGTGATAGAGTGATTGGAACACATACTTGTTGGTCACAAAAAACATTCCTGAAGTTTGGTTCCTTTATGAATTTATTATGGGTCTACTGAGGATGTGATCAAATCTGCTGGGTCAAAAGTATACATACAGCAATGTTAATATTTGGTTATATGCCCTTTGGTAATTTTCACTATAATAAGGCGCTTTTGGTAGCCATCCACAACCTTCTAGCAAGTTTCTGGTTGTTGGTGCAATTGAGCTCAAATGTGTTGGTTTTCTGACATGGACTTGTTTCTTCAGCATTGACCACACGTTTAAGTCAGGACTTTGGGAAGGCCATTCTAAAACCTTAATTCTAGTCTGATTTAGCCATTCCTTTACCACTTCTGACGTGTGTTTGGGGTCATTGTCCTGTTGAACACCCAACTGCGCCCAAGACCCCAACTTCCAGGCTGATGATTTTAGGTATGTAAAGGTCTCAGAGTGTGTGGGCTCTCTGTGGTCGTACAGAATCGATGCACCGCGTCGACCACGCCCCCTCCACATGCCTCCACCGCCAGACTCAGGCCGGGGAGCCGTCCAGCCGCGCCTATCTCCACCACCTCGGTAGGAGAGCAACAGAGGAAGTCGGCCACGGCCATCTGCGTCCCCGGTCTGTGGACCACTGGTAAGTTGTAGGATTGCAACGCGAGATACTAACGGGTGATTCCCGCGTTGGTATCCTTCATGCGGTGGAGCCACTGGAGGGGTTTGTGGTCAGAGCAGAGGCTGAAGGAATGCCCCAACAGGTAATACCGGAGGGCCCCGACTGCCCACCGAATGGCGAAGCACTCCCTCTCCACCGTGCTGTACTTCGCCTCCCGGTCCGAGAGCTTCGGGCTGATGTACAGCATGGGCCGGTCAACTCCCCCCACCCGCTGGGACAGCACCACTCCCTGCCCTCTGCCCGACGCGTCAAAATCTGGACCAAATATGGAGCACCCTTTCGGGTGAGGTCAGTTAGTGGGTTGGTCAGGTCTGCAAACTGGGGGATAAACCTCCGGTAGTAGCCTGCCAGTCCCAAACACTGCCTCACCTATTTTTTTGTCTTGTGCGGTGGGAAGGCCGCAATTGCCGCTGTCTTGTCTACTTGCGGGCGCGCCTGCCCTCCTCCAAAGGGGTACCCCAGATACAGTACTTCCCTCCGGCCAAACGCACACTTCGCCGGGTTGGCGGTGAGCCCCGCCCGCCTCAGGGACTCGAAGACTTGTTCCCAGCCACCACTCTGGATGATGATGTCATCCAGATAGGTGGCCGCGTATACAACGTGAGGGCACAGCACCCGGTCCATCAGGTGCTGGAATGTGGCGGGCGCACCGAACAAGCCGAATTGAAGTGTCACGGATTTTCAAAATCCTTCCGGAGTGGAAAATGCTGTGTTTTCCTTGGACTCTGGCGACAAGGGAATCTGCCAGTAGCCCTTGGTCAAATCCAGTGCCATGAAAAAATGAGCCGATCCAGGAGCTCGTCGACCCCGCCTATTGGGTAGGCATCAAAACGTGACCTTTCATTTACCTTGCGGTAAACCCCACAGAACCGTACAGACAAATCCTGCTTCCCCACCATAACAATGGGGCTGCACCACGCACTGTGGGATTCTATTATTAACCCTCACTCCATCATAGATTTTAATTCCTTGTTCGGGGAGCCTGTAGGGCCAAGACCACACCATAACACTCGGGCTGGTCTCATTGTAGTGTTGGATGAGGTTCGTGCAGCCGGGCCGATGGGAGAACACATCAGAAAAGCGCTGCTACAGCTTGGCAACATCTTTTTTCTGCGCTAACATAAGCTGATCATCCCAGAGGAGGAGGGAAGGTGGTGCGGAGTGCGGGATCTCCGGCCCGAACTCGTCTTCCTTGACGACCACCATCACCAAACAGGCTCCACCTCCTTCCATGCTTTAAGGAGGTTGAAATGGTAAATTTGGGTGTCTCCGCCCCGTTCTGGGCGCAAGGCCCCATAATCCACATCACTCACTCGCCGTGTGACCACAAAGGGTCCTTGCCACTTGGCGAGTAATTTTGAACTGGACGTCGGAAGAAATACAAGCACTTTTTCTCCCGGTGAAAACTTTCTTAGATGCGTCCCCCTGTTATACAGGTGCTGCTGACTTTCCTGGGCTTGGAACAAATTCTCACGTGATAAGTGACTCAATGTTTGGAGTTTTGCTCTCAGGTCCATCACGTATTGAATTTAATTTTTGCTGGGGCTTGGACCTTCCTCCTAGCTTTCCTTAACTACGTCCAAAACCTTGTGCGGCTTCCTGCCGAACAACAATTCAAAAGGGGAAAACCCTGTGGAAGCCTGGGGTACCTCCCGCATTGCAAACAGCAGCGAATCCAACCATTTATCCCAATTAGGTTTGTCCTCGTGCATAAACTTACGGATCGTGGTTTTCACCGCCTTATTCACCCGCTCCACCAGCCCGTCGGTTTGCGGGTGGTACACACTAGTCCAAAAAGCCTTAATTCCCAATAGTCCGTATAGTTCCTTTATCGTGCGTGACATAAAGGAAGTGCCCTGGTCAGTCAGAATCTCTTTCGAGATTCAAACTTGGGGGCTGACCTGAAAGAGTGCTTGCACCAGACTCTTTGCAGAGATGGACCGCAGCGGCACTGCTTAGGGATATCGAGTTGCGTAATCCACCAGAAATAACACAAAACAATATCTCCAAGTGCTTGGTTGGAATGGTCCGATGAGGTCCATGCCACCGAAGGCGGAGGGAGGCTACCCTCTTGTCCACTGGGTTGAACTCCAACGTGCAGGCTTTGAGCCGGTGTGCAACAAGAATTGCCACCCCGCCTCTCACTGCCGCCAACGCAAGAGTGGAAGAGACTCCATCTCCTCTCGAGAGAACTGGTTCCACAGCCCTTGCTGCGAGTCGGAGTGAGTCCAACTATATCCAGCCGGAACTTATCCTCTTCGCGCACTAGCTGAGGCTCCTACCCCCCAAGTGAGGTGACGTTCCACGTCCCAAGAGCTAGCTTATGTAGTTGAAGATCGGACTGCCAAGTGCCCTGCCTTCGGCTACCGCCCAGCTCATATCACACCCGACCTCTATGGCCCGTGCTATGGGTGGTGAGCCCATTGTAGGGGGGAACCCACGTTGCCTCTTCGGGCTGTGCCAGTGGGCCCCATGGAAACAGGCCCGGCCACCAGGCGCGCGCCATCATGTCCCACCTCCGAGCCTGGCTCCAGAGGGGGGGCCTGGTGACCCGCGTCAGGGCGAGATAAATCTGGGTCCTTAATTGATTTCCTTGATAGAGGTCTTTGAGCTGCTCTTTGTCTGATCCCTCACCTAGGACCTGTTTTGTCATGGGAGACTCTACCAGGGGGCATGAAATCTCCCGGACAACATAGCTCATCGGTTCATTGGGACACGCAAACTCCTCTACCACGATTAAGGTGGCAGCTCAGATATATATATATATATATATATATATATATATATATATATATATATATATATATATATATATCACAAAGGCTACATCATCCCTACAAGCCTGTTTAGCAGGTTTCCCTGCTCTTCAGAGGATTTTATGAAATAGCCTCTGTGTTTTTTCCGCTCTACCCCGGTATTTATTAGTTTCGAATGGATAAACCACAGTAACCTTGGCTATATGTATATATATATATATATATATATATATATATATATATATATATATATATTTGACCAAAACACAATATTATTCAAATCATTGCTGCAAATTACAATCCTCTTCCTTGGTCCATCTTAATTTGACTGGAGCGGTCAATACTCTTTTCAGATTCCTATCCGCCAGACATATTTAATAACTCCTTTCAAATTCTGTGTCAAAATTACATGACATAGGATAAAGATACTTCCAAGACACATGCTAGACATATTGAAATTTCCTTTAGTCTTCTCTTGGTGACATCAGCTGGCTCAAGCTGATGCAGGCACATTTTGAAACTAAAAGTGCTGAAAGAAGTTTGAAAACAAGCCTAAAACCACTACAGTTTTTCTTTTGGGGGGAATTTTAACTGTAGACATCATTTTGGGGTTCAGACTGATGAATTAAGTACCAATCTTGTCCCTAAGGCCCTGATAGATTGATGCCATTGAATAAACTACAACCTGAGCTTCCAACCCCTTGTAGATGGTTTCATATTGTTATTTGACTGCAAACAGCATAAGGATTAGCCTGCATTTTCAGGGACAACTGCTTCAGTTTCGCAAAAATGTAGGAGTCTACCTCTTGATTTTTTAATTCCCTAACCGTCAGAATATTTGAGGAAATCTGTAGATTAATTGATTGTTTGAGTCTCTCTTTTTTTTCCTCTTGTTTTTTTTTTTTTTTGAATGCGTAAGATTTTCTTCAGGGGTAAATACAGTAACTATCAGAGTGCCAGGCATTTTTGGGACAGATGCCTAAAGTGGCAGCGCACCAATTCCAAACCCTTCTTGGCTCTTAGCTGCCTTTGATTTGCCTCATATTCAACCGTACATTCACAGGCCAAGCTGGAGGAAAAAAATTGTCCTTGCTGTGTTACAAGATAGCTTTCCCTTCAGGGCTCGTAAACAAGTGTGCTTGTTAGTGTAGCAATTCCAAGCTTTCTGTCAAAGATGTAAGGTACAAAAGCAGCCCACACCCTTTCGGCCCCATGAACTCATCACAAGGTACTGTGGAATCATTGTGTTCAACTTCATCAAATCCTGCATGCTGCTTTGCAGAGGAAGTTCACTCTTTTACAGTGCATCAGACTTTGCTGCTTTCTTTCAGTTCTACCAAAATATTCTCTTAAGACCGAAAATAATTCATCCAGTTAGTTAAGAGCAGCACAGAAATGTATTGCTGCTTCTTTCAAGAAATGCAACACTTTCTTCTGTGCCCCAATTTAAACTTCCATGATTAATAGATCCATTTATCAAGTCCCTTCTACCTAGAATGAGGCTACATACATGAGTGCCTGAGGGGTTTTATCTTTACTTAAAGCTTAAATTAAAATGACTGATACAATTATAATTTAATCATGAAATGCCTCTGAAATACGTGTTTTGTTTTTCTACAAAGATGTAAATGTTGTCTTCACTTAATGAGCCACTTGTGTGTCAATGCCTGCAGCTTCCTGCCAAATACTGAGTACTTCATGTGACACTGCCTGCAGCTTCCTGCTAAATACTGAGTACTGAGTACTTCATGGCAAAGCTCTGAGCTCAAGATGTAAACATCAACATCTTCCATCTTCTTCCTGCATACACTTACATAGTGACTGCCTAGTTACTCATACATGGTGACAGTCTAGTTACTCAACTGCAGAGAGTAGCAGGCACGTCTTTGAAGCAAGCTGTGTGTTTGAAAAAGTTGTCTGTTGGTTGGTTAGCATTCTTACTCACGCTTTTACATGTTACCATGGAGGGGGTCCGGTCCGATGACCATGGATGAAGTACTTGCTGTCCAGAATTAGGACCCAGGATGGACCGCGCGTCGGGACCCAGGATGGACCGCTCGTCTGTGTATCGGTTGGGGACATCTCTACGATGCTGATCCGACTCCGCTTGGGATGGTTTCCTGTGGACGGGACTCTCGCTGCTGTCTTGGATCCGCTTTGAACTGAACTCTCGCGGCTGTGTTGGAGCCACTATGGATTGAACTTTCACAGTATCATGTTAGACCCGCTCGACATCCATTGCTTTCGGTCCCCTAGAGGGGGGGGGGGGCGTTGCCCACATTTGAGGTCCTCTCCAAGGTTCTCATAGTCATCATTGTCACTGGCGTCCCACTGGGTGTGAATTCTCCCTGCCCACTGGGTGTGAGTTTTCCTTGCCCTTCTGTGGGTTCTTCCGAGGATGTCGTAGTCGTAGTGGTTTGTACAGTCCTTTGAGACATTTGTGATTTAGGGCTATATAAATAAACATTGATTGATTGATTGATTGAAATTGTCAAAATCTCATTAAAATATTGCTTAAAAATAGCACAGAAAATGTCAAAGCCATGCAAGACCTTGCCATGATCCTTGGTCGGGATCATGTTTTTGTATTTTCTGTTAGTTTTGGACTTCTTTAGTTCCTGTTTGTGACACCTGAGTTTGGTTTGGTTGCCATGGCTACTTATTGTTTTCACCTGCCTCTGGTGTTCAGGACGCCCACCTGTCTCTAATCAGAGGCATTATTTAGGCTTGTCTTTGCCAGTCAGTCAGCCTGGGGTAATTTCTCCTTTCAGGTCTGGTTCCATAGTTTATGCTAGTTGTTTCATGCCACACTTTCATGTTTATTTCTTGCTGTGCCATAGTCTATGCTAAGTATTTACTTTAAATCCAAGTGCGATCAGCCTTGTTTACCGTTTTTGTACCTTTTTGAGTGAAGATTATTAACTATATTCGTATCTGCAAGCCTTGTCCGGGATAGTCCGTTTGCATCCCGGGAGAACAAACCTCGCAGTAAACTGCGAAAACAATGTCGTGACAGACCGCAGCACATTGCTGGTTTAACAATGAGTACCAAATTATTGTTTTGGTTCACTTATTCCAAAATAAGAACTTTTTTTTGTGGGACTATTAATGTAAGTATTTTTGTGTAAAAATTTAGGATCTCGGCTGATCAATTATTCTAGATTATAAATCATGCCTCTCATCTGGATAAAAGGACACAGACATAAATGTAGAAGTTGTTTTTTGTGACATTCAACCTATACTCAGAGATGGAGACAAAGACATGACGACCGAAGACTGTGTCTGCAGGCAGCAACATTTCCTTTTAACCCTTGGTGTGGATTATGATTAATTCTTTGTACAAACGGGAAGTCAATGAACATCCTATCAGTTTTCATCAAAGTAAGAGCAGATATTGTACAGTTAGCAATAATTTTATTACGTTCGTAGTTTGTATTTAATGTCTAACACTGAGCAAGACATGATGCTAATGTTTTGCTTAGGCTAGATCTGTTTAACACACAGCTTCTAAAACTTGTAGCTCACCCTACTCAAATTCAGGCTAAAATGTAAAAGGTTTGGATCACAATTTTCCCAAAGTAATTGTTGTTGGCTCCCATAAAGTCTGCATGATTTGCATTGTTGTTGGTGGGCAAGGGATCTGTGATTCCAACCTCTACATCACAGATCACGTGACTGGCTTGTTCATTATTTCTCAAAATGGCTCAGACATCTCTGTGAGATTGATACTATTGTGATCATATCTATTTATTAACTTATTTGGCTTCAAAATGTACTGACTTGTTGGAATTTGATCTACAATAAACGTCCAAGGAGCAGGGAAGCGAGGAAACAGCCGAACACTCGATGATGTAAACATCACGTTGCCGCTATACATAGTTTGTCTCCTTTAGCGCTAATAATAACAATGTCAGTAATACTTGCTTAATATTCAAGTCACAAAATGTAAATGGGAGTATTGTTGGCGTTTTTTGGATGGTTATTTATTGGGTTTTATGGGCGTAATAGAGGACCTCCCATTGGCCTCGCTGACTTTTATTTATGTTTATTTAAAAGTTATAATGCATCAAAAAAAAAGGTGTTCCTGTGTGGACAGGGCCATCTAATTGGCCCAACATCAATCAATTTTGGATATGTATGAAAGCCGGAATAGCCGGAGAAAACGCACACATGCAGAGGGAGATTGTGCAAACGCCACAATGTGATGCCCAACCAAAGAGCAGAAACCCTCGATCTCCGGACTGTGACGCCAACATTAGACTTAGACTCAGACTTCCTTTTATTGTCATTCAAATTTGAACTTTACAGTACAGATAAGAACAACATTTTTGTTGCATTAGCTCATTGTGGTGCAGTATAAAAGAGCAATAAGGTGCAGATATAAATAAATATATTACTGTACGGATAAATATATTGCACTTTTGCATATACATCCACGTTTATGGATGTATGTTCTATTGTCTTCATATATTTCATATCACAGCGAGTTAATCCGTTTTTTGTGGGAAAATTGTGGGAATTATTTTGCTGCATTCAAGAGTCTGAAGGCCAGAGGGAAGAAGCTGTAACAGAACCTGGAGGTTCTACTACGGAGGCTGCGCAACCTCTTTCTATATTATGAACATGCCCAGTGGTTCTTAACCTTGTTGGAGGTACCGAACCCCACTATTTTTATATGCACATTCATCGAAACCTCCTTTAGTGAAAAATAAAATGATTTTTTGTTTTGTTTTTTAAAATTCAATACAAAGTTATATGTTTTATTTTTTCACTAGTGCATAACATGAACATCACCTTGTTCAAGGAACAAAACCAACACAGTGCATGAACTCACAACAAATTACACACTTGCAAATTAGATGGAAAATTTGAGGGAACATTGTTTGGGGGGGTTGCCATAATACTTAGACTTAGACTTCCTTTTTATTGTCATTCAAATGTTAACTTTACAGTACAGATATGCCGATTGGGAGATGTTTTTATTTACACGATTGATTGATTGAATTAAACTTGTATTAGTAGATTGCACAGTACAGTACATATTGCGTACAATTGACCACTAAATGGTAACACCCGAATAAGTTTTTCAACTTGTTTAATTAAGTCGGGGTTCACATTAATCAATTCATGAGTCTGGTGTGTTCTGACTGCTGCGGCGGAGGCTCTGCCGAACCCCTGAGGCAGACTCACTGAACCACTAGGGTTCGATCAAACCCAGGTTAAGAACCATTGATCTAGAACATGCTAACATCCAGGATATTCATGCTTTAAATTTTTTTAAACATTCCTCCATGTTCTAGCACTTAAACTCCATAAACGTATGTTATTTACACAGAAACTGAATTCTTTGTTTTTCTTTTTAAGAGTACATACAGTATACGTCCAAAAGTAATAGTAAAGTACAGCCTTTCAGTCTGACTGTAATCTATACGATGAATCAGAAAAACCCTTGATAAAAGACTGAATGAGTTCTCCAGGTGAAGAAAAGCAGTGAGGCAAGAGGACAATGCTTCAAGAGATAAGACAAAACTAATTCTGGCCATTTCCAAGGTACTGTTTATTGGCAATTATAGTCAAGTACTTGAGACAGTCAGTGTGGAAGTGAGAGTGACACTCACTTCACTTCTCTCCAGACGAGGATAAACACTGCAGAGGTGAACGTGAGGGCTGTTCAATCACCACCGTCATCCTTTGCCGAGCACTCACATGTTCTCAGCATAACGGCTGCTTTGATTTGCTTTTCTCAGTGACAAGGTTGTTAGTGTTGTCACCTAGGCCCGAGTGTTTTTCTGTTTTTAAGAGGGAGATGTTACGATTCCCTCGATGGTTTGTCTGACTACTGCCTCTCGCCTAACCACCTGAGCTGAAAATCACCGGTATGAAAGACATCCTCACACAAATAGTATACGTTACATTTACTGTAAGATGCAGGGATATGAGCACTTCGAGAAAAATAAGAGGTACATTTCTATCAGCACGAAGAACATTTAGAAAATCAAGGATGCATCTCCTTCAATTGGGTGGATTTCTACACTATATTTTGACATTAGCTTTATTCTCATTAACCAACCACATACATGTCCCAACTAATGTACCACAGAATTGTTTGTAGATCATTTACTAAAAGTGTTATCATTGAACATGTAATGCAAAATTCAATAACATGCAAGCGAAGAACTCCGAAAATGTTTCTTATTTGGCAACACTATTCTGTAGCCACACCCAGCTCGGGTAATACACTTCCGCTCTTGTGAGCTCTGTTTACATCACTCACGTCAAAAACATACCTTCTCGCTGGCTGCTAATACATTATCTAGAACAGTGGTTCTCAAATGGGGGTACGCGTACCCCTGGGGGTACTTGAAATATGCCAAGGGGTACGTGATATTTTTTTTGTTAATTTTCTAAAAATAGCAACAATTCAAAAATCCTTTGCAAATATATTTATTGAATGATACTTCAACAAAATATGAATGTAAGTTCATAAACGATGAAAAGAAATGCAACAATGCAATATTCAGTGTTGACAGCTAAATTTTTTGTGGACCTGTTCCATAAATATTGATGTTAAAGATTTATTTTTTTTGTGAAGAAATGTTTAGAATTAAGTTCATGAATCCAGATGGATCTCTATTACAATCCCCAAAGAGGGCACTTTAAGTTGATGATTACTTCTATGTGTAGAAATCTTTATTTGTAATTGAATCACTTATTTATTTTTCAATAAGTTTTTAGTTATTTTTATATCTTTTTTTCCCAAATAGTTCAAGAAAGACCACTACAAATGAGCGATATTTTGCGCTGTTATAAAATTTAATAAATCAGAAACTGCAACTCAACGCCAAAAAAACGGAAATGCTGATTATCGGCCCTTCTAGACACCGACCTCTATTTAATAATACAACCTTAACATTTGACAACCAAACAATTAAACAAGGCGACTCGGTAAAGAATCTGGGTTTTATCTCTCGTTTGAGTCACATATTAAAAGCGTTACTAAAACGGCCTTCTTTCATCTCCATAATATCGCTAAAATTCGCTCTATTTTGTCCACTAACGACGCTGAGATCATTATCCATGCGTTTGTTACGACTCGCCTGTAACATATTATTTTCGGGTCTCTCCATGTCTAGCATTAAAAGATTACAGTTGGTACAAAATGCGGCTGCTAGACTTTTGACAAGAACAAGAAAGTTTGATCACATTACGCCTATACTGACTCACCTGCACTTCCTGTGCACTGAAGATGTGACTTTAAGGTTTTACTACGTACGTATAAAATACTACACGGTCTAGCTCCAGCCTATCTTGCTGATTGTATTGAACCATATGCCCCGGCAAGAAATCTGCGTTCAAAAGACTCCGGCTTATTAGTGATTCCCAAAGCCCCAAAAAAGTCTGCAGGCTATAGAGCGTTTTCCATTCTGGCTCCAGTAATCTGGAATGCCCTCTCAGTAGCAGTTCGAGATGCCACCTCAGTAGAAGCATTTAAGTCTCACCTTAAAACTCATTTGTATACTCTAGCCTTTAAATAGACTCCCTTTTTAGACCAGTTGATCTGCCGTTTCTTTTTTTTTCTTCTCTGTCTCACTCTCCCTTGTGGAGGAGGTCCGGTCCGATGGCCATGGTTGAAGTATTGGCTGTCCAGAGTCGGGACCCAGGATGGACCGCTCGCCTGTGTATCGGCTGGGGACATCTCTGCACTGCTGATCTGCCTTCGCTTGGGATGGTTTCCTGTGGACGGAACTCTCGCTGCTGTGTTGGATCCGCTTTGGACTGGACTCTTGCGGCTGTGTTGGATCCACTATGGATTGAACTTTCACAGTATCATGTTAGACTCGCTCGATATCCATTGCTTTCGGTCCCCTCGAGGGGGGGGGGGGGGGGGCACATATGTGGTCCTCTCCAAGGTTTCTCATAGTCATCATTGTCACTGACTTCCCACCGGGTGTGATTTTTCCTTGCCCTTATGTGGGCCCTACTGAAGATGTCATAGTGGTATGTGTTGTGGTTTGCGCAGCCCTTTGAGACACTAATGATTTAGGGCTATATAAATAATCATTGATTGATTGATTGATTGATTGATAGATTGATACTTTTATTAGTAGATTGCACAGTTCAGTACATATTCCATACAATTGACCACTAAATGGTAACACCCGAATAAGTTTTTCAACTTGTTTAAGTCGGGGGCCACGTTAATCAATTCATGGTAGATTGATTGATTGATTGATTGAAACTGATGACATAGTGCTGTATTTTACTTCTTTATCTCTTTTTTTCAACCAAAAAGGCTTTGCTCTGATTAGGGGGTACTTAAATTAAAAAAATGTTCACAGTGGGTACACACATCACATTGGTTGAGAACCACTGTGTTAGACTATCTCCAAGTAGAATAGAAATGTGTTACTTATGCTGTTTGCTTCTAATTTTAAAATGTATTTGGTTCACACAAATTCCACACTTACTTCAGAATCAGTCCTGGGATTGACAAGTGATCAAACCGGGGTCTCCAAAATCAACCGGGACACACTACAGTTTTTAGCACATCTGCCTAACGATGTCATTGCTTGGGTGGTAGAGTGGCTGTGCCAGGAACTTGAGGGTTCCAGTTTAGATTACAGCTTCTGCTATTATAGTCACTTTTGTTGTGTCCTTGGGCAAGACACTTTACCCACCTTGCTCCCAGTACCACCCACACTGGTTGAAATATATCTTAAAAAGATGTAGATAATGGGTTTTACACTGTATAACGCTTTGAGTGCTTTATATAATTCACTTCATTTCACTAGCAATCTGTCTAAACGTCAGGTAACTCTGGGTTTTAATCTGAGTTCTCCAAGTGCTTGTGTGGGTCTACTTCTGATACTTTGGTTTCTCTGTCAGTCACCTTGAACAAGATAAGTGCCAGAAAATGTTGTCATTGATCTAAACAAAATAAAGGATCGTTAGCATAATAGCAACATTTCACTTACAAGCTATCTTTTGCTGTTGGTCATTTCCCCACACAGACTAATATTTTGATCACTTACAGGCCTACTGAAATGAGATTTTCTTTTTTAACAGGGATAGCAGGTCCATTTTATGTGTCATACTTGATCATTTCGCGATATTGCCATATTTTTGCTGAAATAATTTAGTAGAGAACATCCACGATAAAGTTTGCAACTTTTGGTGCTAAGAGAAATGCCCTGCCTCTACCGAAAGTCGCAGACGATGATGTCACATGTTTGATGGCTCCTCACATATTCACATTGTTTTTAATGGGAGCCTCCAACAAAAAGTGCTATTCGGACGGAGAAAACGACAATTTCCCCATTAATTTGAGCGAGGATGAAAAATGTGTGTTTGAGGATATTGATAGCAACGGAATAGAAAAAAAAAAGTTAAAAAAAACAAAACGCGATTGCATTGGGACAGATTCCGATGTTTTTAGACACATTTACTAGGATAATTCTGGGAAATCCCTTATCTTTCTATTGTGTTGCTAGTGTTTTAGTGAGTTTAATAGTACCTGATAGTCAGAAGGGTGTCTCCACGGGTGTCTTGACGCGCAGTGTCTCAGGGGAGTCGACGGCAGCTATGGACGGCACAAGCTCAGCTTTTCTCCGGTAAGAACTGACTTTTTAACCACAATTTTCTCACCGAAACCTGCTGGTTGACATGTGGTCGGGATCCATGTTCTCTTGACCACGCTCTGATCCATAGTAAAGTTTCACCTCCAGGAATTTTAAACAAGGAATCACCGTGTTTGTGTGGCTAAAGGCTAAAGCTTCCCAACTCCATCTTTCTACTGTGACTTCTCCAATATTAATTGAACAAATTGCAAAAGATTTAGCAACACAGATGTCCAAAAAACTGTATAATTATGCCGTTAAAGCAGACGACATTTAGCTGTGTGTGTGTGCAGCGCTCATACTTCCTAATAACCCGTGACGTCTTGCGTACACGTCATCATTACACGACGTTTCGAAGACGAAACTCCCGGGAAATTTAAAATTGTAATTTAGTAAACTAAACCGGCCGTATTGGCATGTGTTGCAATGTTAATATTTCATCATTGATGTATAAACTATCAGACTGCGTGGTGGGTAGTAGTGGCTTTCAGTAGGCCTTTAAAGGGGACCTGCACTTTTGTTTCTGAATTGTTCCTATACTTCACAATAATTATGAAAGACATGACCAACGGATGTATTTCTTTTTCATGCATTCTAAATATTTAACAAATGCAATCAAAAGTCTGCTTACAATGGAGCCACTCCTTAAAAACATCCAAACACCTCCATTAATATGTTATATACATGTTGAAAGTGTATACAGTATGTATTGTAGTAACAGGCATATTTATAATAATGTGTAATATTTACGTATTTTGATCATTTTAATCATCATGATTTATGATCTCCAATAATGTTTGATGAGCAAGAACACGAAGAAGCAGCTGATCAGTCGATCAACATTAGCACATAAAGCTTGTGATCATGGCGCTGCTGTAAATAGTTTGTGTTTTAGTGCTTATAATAACATTATCACTAGTACTTGTTTGATATTCAAGTCACAAAATGTAAACTGAGTATTTTTTGCGGTTTCTGGATGGTTATCTATTGAGTTTTATGGGCGGAATAGAGGACCTCCCATTGTCTTTTTCTGTAAGCGTACTTTTATTTACATTTGTTTAAGAGTTATAATGCATTAAAAAATGCATCTGTCGTCATGTCTTTCATAATGATTGTGAACGATTGGCAAAATTCCCAAATAAGTGCAGTTCCCCTTTAACGTTTTCTTTCTCTTATATTGTGAACTGTGATGACATTACCCCAGAAATAATAATACTTATAATCTTGGTGTTTGAAACCAATGGAATTGCTCACTTATGTTGCTTTGGGTAAAATGCAACAGTGGCATCACAAAGCATGATATATGAAAATACATAGTGAGGCAGCATAGGACCAGCACATCCCCCAGAGTCCTGTAAAGGAAAGTGGTTTGATTTAAAGCATGTTCATGGAATGGCATATTGCTGTCTGCTGGAAGAATGCAAAGGTCGATAGCGATGACAGCGGCTGATACCTCTTTGGGAATGAGACAGCTCCTGGCATCAGTACACTACAACTATGGGCAGCGGGCTTCACATTTCCCCGTATTTTCAGTGTATCTGGGACACAGTTTACAAAGCTTTTTAGGCCATGTCATTAACTGGAATGGACTTCTGTATAATTCTGGAGATGGTTCCTATTTTAAAACAAGGGCTGTACAGAAATCTTTGAATATGATATAGGTGGGGTTATTCTCACACAGATTTGTGAATGATTTTGTAGTAAAATATAGATGATTACAAAAAAAAAGAGTACTTTGGAAAGCTGAATTGATTTGTTATTACAATTCTCTGTTCAACCAGAGGGACTTCATCACTTTGATACATACTAACACATCCTTTGTTTCTTAACACCTTAGAATTAGGAACGTTACCTTTTTACGGTAAACAGAAAATAAAGGATATTATAATCAGCAGTAACAGAGGAAAGAGCATGGAAATGCTTACCAACCGGAAATCCAAAATGGCATTGCTGAGAAAAAGGAAAAAAGCAGAAGGGTACCAATGTGTACATGAACGAGCCAAGAAAGCACGCGACTTGAGGAAACAAGGGAAAATTCAGGGAACTTGGAGCGCCAACTGCAAACTCTACAACAAACTGAATGGGGTTCTAGAAGCAAGAGTCCTAGTTATCAGAGGTATCAAAGATTTGGACAAATATTGAAACTTCCAGAGCAACCACGACAACAACGATAATGGAGTCTGACGGAAAAAAAACCCCATTGACATTCAACTACAAAACTACAACGCTCCAAGGGATTACCGAACAAGAATACTGTTCTGCAGCAACTCCAATAGCTAACCATCAAACACTGTAATTTAAAATAATTCTCCTCACTTTCAAAGCTATCCATAACCTTGTCCAGTCATAACTTTCAAACCTGCTCTATGTCCCCATCCTTGTCATCCGTCCATCTCACTGTCCCTTTATAAAGACTGTCCACCACGGGGGACCGAGCCTTCCGCCACTCATTCCCTCATCTGTGGAACTCATGACTACCAGACCTTTACAATATGGACTCAATTTCCCTCTTCAAATCAGAGCTGAAACACACAGCTATTCCTGAAAGACGCCTTATAAATACAATGTATTATTATTATGAAGATCTGTACTCAAGTGCACATTCATCTACACTTATTGACATTCATACAGCAACACAAAATATTGTGAACAGGAATGTATGGAACTGAAAAACTTCTGCAGCATCGATCACGATAGTCCGGAATTATATGAGAATTTAGATCCAGACACATTTTTTTTCTGTCAGAACAGGAATAATTATTTTTATTATACAGACGAACAATATAACGAAAACAGTAAACAAGATAGCAAACTGTAGATTATTCATTTAAACAGCAGAAGTTTGTATGCAAACTACAAGAACGTTAAGCATTTTTTGGAACAATGCAACAAACCCTTCAAAGTTATCGCCATCTCAGAAACATGGATGGATGCTGAAAAAAGGAATTGATTTTGATCTGGAAGAATATGAACTAAATTATAACAACAGAACCAACAAGAACAGAGGGGGTGTAGCTGTGTATGTGATGAAGAACTTAAAGTACAAAGTGGTAAAAAATATGTCATTAGCTATTGATAAGATATAAGAATGTATAACCATTGAAATATGTCATGAAAAAATAAGAACGTTAATCAGCTGCATACATAGATCACTTAAGTCAAACATTGATATGTCTGAGAACTGAATTGGGCAACTTTCACCGAAATTCGTCAAAAAATAATTGTCTTATATAGACACTTAATCGCTGACCTCCTGAACCCAAACAAACAAAAGTTCATAGATGAATTTATAGACACAATGTATAGCCTGAGTTTATATCCTAAAATCACAAAGCCAAACAGAATCTCCTGACACAACACCACACTTATCGATAATATTTTTACTAATGATTTTAAAATACCACAATTCATCTGCTAATATCTTACATCAGTGATGATCTGCCAGTCGGAACAAAGTATGACTGCTTTCAAGAATGATTTGAAAGATCAAAGTTGGGACAATCTATACAGTAAAAATGTAGATGCTGCATATGGTAATTTGTTTAATATCTTTGAGATGCTTTATGTCAAACACTGTACATTTAAACAACTTAGTAAGAAGCAAAAACAAAATACAATCAACCACGGATTACAAAAGTAAAGACAAATGCTTGCAACAAGAAGAATACATTATATTGGATATTTATAACACAAAGATCTACAGAGGCAGAAAACAAGTACAAAACATATAAGAACAAGCAAACTGCCAGTGGAGGGGGGCGTGGCCTGCGGGCCTGCAGAGGAACGGGGTGTGCCAGGACCAATCTCAAAGTCAACGACAGGTGTTTAGACGGCCCACTTGGGCCTTGTTATCTAATCACCCGTCGCTCTGTATAAGCAGCAACCGTGAGGAGTTGGAGGTGCTGCTGAGCAGATGCAGAAGGAAAAGACGATGTGCTGAAAAGCAGAAAGACTTGCACTATTTATGAAAATAAAACAGTGTTATACCCGGAATTCCTGGCTCTCCTGGCAGTGTGTGGTGGTGGTATGAAGAACCAATTAGAGATCAACCTCTACACTAGCATACTACAAACACGGAGGAAAGAATATTACGGTCAATCATTAGACCGGAAAAAAAGAATATGAGAGAAACATGGGGCATCCTAAATAGCATTATTAAAAATTGCGCTAAGAATGATTATCCTAAATGCTTCTCAGATGGAAATGTAAATAATGACAATATGAATAAAGTAGCTGAAATCTTCAATAAGTACTCTGTGAACATTGGACCATATTTGGAGGAAAACATTTCAGATCCCAGGTCACTTGAGGACTTGAATGACACTATAGACAGAAATCGCAACTTAGTTTTCCGTGAGGGTGCAACAAAAGAGGAAATAATTAATATTGTGAAAAAATTTAAATCCGAGATCTCAACTGGTTGTAACGAAACTGACAAGTAAACGATAAAAAGGTAATTGAAGAGATTTTACAACCTTAAAAATATATCAGCATTCTATCATTTCAAGTGTCAAATTTCCAAACAAAATGAAAATAGCAAAAGTCGTACCAATTTATAAGACTGGAGACGATTACCAGGACCGCCCAGCACAGGGTCCATGGGAACGACCCGCCCCACCTGCAGGGACCCCAACGATGTAGATGGAACATCCAGCAACTACCCTGGCGGATCCTCCTCCTGATGGCAGAGAGAGAAAAAAATTGAGATCACAGACACGCTGACACACAAGGCTACTACCCCAGCAGCTGGCCGCCCTTGCAGCACTGCAGAATACTCAGCAGAACACGATAGACGCCCAACCCAACAGCAGACGGGCTCGCACGGCTGCAACATGGGGCGGGCCAAGCCAGAAATGTCCTGTACTCTTATTTTGGTGACTCTTCCTGTTGTGTTGGTGTTTTTTCATGACCGCTTCACACATCTTTGTCAGAGCACTGTGTCCCCTCACCTGTGGCTGATTGGCAGCCAGGCCACACCGGTTGTCGATCAGCCGGCTGATATTTATGCCTGCCTTGTCCTTAAATCACAGCAGGAGTATTGTTAGATGTTTGCTGTTTCCTGTCTCGAGTTCTCCTGTATCCTGTTTGCCTATAGTTCCTGATTCCTGGTTTCCCGCATGATTCCTTTGGACATTAAAGTCATGTTTTCCTCCATCATGCTTGCTATCTCTGCATCTTGAGGTCCATCACCTGCAAAACCTCACAGTATATTTTGTTTTTTATCAGAATCAGTTGCGGAGAAATCACCCAACAGGCAGAGTGAGGGGGCGATAGGATGGGAATCTCTGAGGCTAATGATAATGTGACAGGTCTCCGGCCGTCATCGTGTGGGTTGCAGTGACAATCGATACAGGACACATTGTAGCAGGTTTGACTCTGGTTGATTGTTTCAATAAATATAGTTTCTTGCCAGTCGGTCGCGCCAATTTCTAGCGCGCCGTTTTTTCCTGCTCGTCGCAGCGCACCTTTCGGTGGCCAGTGGCTGTGTTGTCCGCGGGGCTCATCTCGCACTGGGTCTCTCTCGCCGCGTTCGTGGTCTTCCTTCTTGGGTGGTTCCTCTCCTACTTCTGCCCCGATTGTTCCTCATTCTCCCCTTTTATGCTGCAGAAGATGTAGGGATTGAGAGCAGGTGTGTGAACTACGCACCTGACTCTGATGGCTGCAGTGTCGCTCCAGGCGTGCCCCGCCTCTCTGTTCCGCTGCATGCTCCGCCTCCTGGCCGCCATCTTGGGCATGACCACCGTTTGTCCGAGCCTGCTGTCGGCTCGTCGGCTCCGTCTCTCCACAGATAATTTCTCGCACACTCCACGCCAGAAGTTTTTGACGGGAGCACAGGATCACATTGAGTGTAAGTCGTTATCTATCTTAATATCGGAGCAGTATACACAATTTTTAGAGTCAGCTAAACCCATTTTATACATTCTTTGACCAGTTTAATGTATTCTGTAAAGTGTTTAGAGCGCAATCAGCCATACATTTGAATTCTAAGTCAAAGGAAAAGTGTTGAGGCATATACTTGTTTCCAGAATTCAGGGTCACAGCTTGTGAAAAAAATCAGTGCCATTTGGATGTTGGGATACCTATTCTGTTATATTTTTTTCATAATAAAGCAAAATATTTGGATAAAGCTTATGGGGCAGATATTTTGAATAATTTAACGGTAGTGGAATTACTTTCCCTTGTTGTTTTGTTGAATCTTGCACTGATTACATATTTGATTTGTATTTTGTCTAAGAATTTGTTAGGATTTATTGCATATTGTGTTAATAAATCTTTAAAAGAGATAAAAATGGTTTCCATTGATGATATCTCCAAGGCATCTGACTCCCTTACCATGTTGAAAAGTTCAATGTTGTTGTTTTTTTTTAAGCAGAAAGTCAGGATTATTCCAAATAGGCGTAAATTGGCAGGGAGTGAGTGGGGACCGAGTTTTTAAAAAGAAAAACAATCCCACCAAGCTGTTAAGGTAGTAACCTGACTCTCGCCAGATCATTGTAGTTCGCTACGCTCCACACAAGGACCTGGGTTCTTGGGCATTGCAAACTCCTTCAAGATAGCAAAAAATAAGGAACCAATCACATTCGCCAGGCGGGATTTCATAGATGTGACATAGCACTGAATTAACTGTTTGATTCAAACAACAAATGGTGGCACTCAGTGAGGAGTCGTGTGCTGACATTGATTCTGCTATTGCAACTTTTTTGCAACATCGATCGTCTACTGACATTGCTGCGTTGTTTCAGTAAAAGTTCTCTAACTTTTTGCTCTGTTGTTATCCAATATGTCGGCTGTTCTTTTGTGGATTTCCCAGCGCCGCTCTCATCAGCGTCACGGGTTGATTTCGATGTGAGTTGTTGAAGTAGCACTTCATTCAGGATAATGGACAAGTGGTTTGTCCAATAGCATACAATGATTTTTTTTAACAAGGCCCCGCCTTTTAAAATACATCTCCTATTGAGAAGTCCCAGATCCTTGTGTAAAGCTCAGCGAGAGTCAGGTTATTAAGGTAGTGCGTATGTTAATACTTTTAAAGCAGTTGTGTTTTCGAATATTTTGGCTAATAAAGGGCAACTTAGAAATTGGGATTTCCGTAGTTGAGTGATTGTTCTATATTTAAACATAAATGATCTAATAAGTTGAGATTGATCATTTTTAATATCCATCCATTTTCTCCTATTTGGAAGGAAGTAATGTGTAATATTTGGGAGTTCTAGACTCCCATATTCTTTGGGTTTTTGTAATGTTTTAAGGGTGATTCGTGCTGGTTTACTTTCCAAAGAAACAGATTGATATGAACCAAATTTGAGAAAGTTTTGTTGGGAATCATTGAAAAGAAATGATTAATCCTAGGCAAGACCAGTGCCTTTTAACGTGCCGGATCATCCTCAATCGATGTTACCATAGCTGAGTTATTGTGTAGAATAATGGGGAAAAAAACTACAATTGTGCACTTCATTCACTGACTGTGTTATAAAAGACATCAATTAGAATATACTTAATGGTTGATATAGAAAAACACACTATCCATTTGTTTATTGAATAAAAAATATTGAAATTCAACAACTTGGTCTTAAGGTTTTAAGACCAAGTCCTCTAAAGGTCACCATGAGATTGAACACGGGTGCGAAAGCAAATCTCATAAGCATGAAGCAATGAAAAATAAGCCACAAATAAAAAATAAAGAATCTGGACTGAAAGACTACAATGGACAGCCAATTAAATGTTTGGGCGCATTCAGGTTGCGTGTCACAGTTAAAGAAAAAGTGCACCACCTATGTGAATGAGGGACGTGAATTACTTCTGGGAGACAGAGCCTGTGAATGATTGGCACTTGTGAAAAGAGTGTTTAGCATCATCCCAACAAATGACTCTATAGAAACTATTGTTCAGAACTGTTCAGATGTTTTCAAGGGTTTTCGTGCTTTGCCCTGCACATTTAAAATACATTTGAAAGAAGATGCCCAACCAGTTGTGCATGCAGCATGCAGGGTTCCAACCCCACTGAAAGATTTCCCAAAGAACTCTACAGAATGATCATGCTGGGGTTGATCAAAAAGGTTAATGAGCCTACCGAATGGGTCAACTCAATGGTCATCACAAAGAAATAGAATGGTGAGTTGAGAATATGTATGGATCCTAAAGATCTAAATGAGAGCATAAAGCGTAAACATTATCAAATACCTACAAGTGAAGAGATCATCAGTGAAATGTCAGGTGCCAGCTACTTTACAAAGCTTGATGCACACACAAGGCTTCTGGCAGCTGAAATTGAGTGAAAGCAGCACAAAGTACTGTAACTTTAATACGCCATTTGGCAGACACTGCCTTCTTGGACTGCCTTTTGGAATAAAGTCAGTACCTGAAATATTTCACAGAGCGATTAAGCAGATCATCGAGGGCTTGGATTGGAGTTCGAATCTACATTGATGACATCATCATATGGGGAGCACAATGAGAGACTGAACAGACTTATGGAACGCATAAAAAAGTATGGACTAAAACTCAAGTGTAAATGTAAGATTGGTGTTCAAGAAATCCTCCTCTTGGGAGACAAGCTGTCTGCACGTGGTGTCCAACCAGATCAATAAAAAAATACATGCAATACAGATAATGCCAAGGCCCACAGACAAAACTGGTGTGCTACGCATCATGGGGATGGTCAATTTTATAGGTAAATTCATTCCCAATCTGACAGCAAAGACATCTTGCATACGAGAGCTTCTGCACAGCGACTGTAAGTTTAAATGGACAGTGAAACATGAGCAAAAGTGGCAAAAACTCAAGAACACGCTGACTACAGCACCTGTGTTGTCATTTTATGACCACACAAAGAGGATAAAAGTGTCAACAGACGCTACCAAAGATGGTATTGGTGTCGTTCTCCTCAAAGGTGAGGGTGAGCACTGGAAACCGGTAGCCTTTGCATCTCGAGCTATGACAAAATCTGGATGTCGATAGGCTCAGATCGAAAAATAATGTTTGGGACTGGCATATGGTTTGGAGCAGTTTCATAGCTATGTGTACGGCCTGCCGTTCTTCACAGTTCAAACTGATCACCGACCGCTGTTTGCCATCATCAAAAAGAAGACAAGAGGCTACAGCAACGGATGCTGAGCTACAGCATGTCATGAGGAACATCATTGAGGGATGGCCAGCTGGTTCATATCCACATTTTTACCACGTCAGAGATGAGCTCAGTACTGTGAATGGACTGCTGTTGAAAAAGGGCCGGATTGTTTTTCCACAGGCTTTGAGAATGGACATTTTGCACAGGATACATGAAGGCCATCTCTGCATCAAAAAGTGCAAAAGGAGGGCGAGAGAGTCGGTTTTCTGGACCTGACTCAACAAATACATTGAAACACTCCTAAATAAATATGAAACATGCCAACAACACAGGAACAAGCAGAGCAAAGAGCCTATGGTGGTTGCTGAGGTGCCAACCGCACCATGGCACAAAGTAGGAATGGACTTGTTTCATCTCAGAGGTAAAGACTATTTAGTGGTAGTGGATCACTACTCAAACTTCCCTGAGATGGCGCTACTAGCAAGCTTAACGTCAACTTGTGTAATAACACATGCTAAATCTATCTTCTCCAGGCGTGACATTCCACACACTGTAGTGAGTGACACCTGCCCATGCTTCAACAGCAAATAATGGCAGAAGTTTGCAGTGCAATATGATTTCCAGCATGTGACGTCAAGCCCACAATATGCACAGACAAACGGGCAAGCAGAAAAAGGAAATCACATTCTCAAGTAACTCCTAAAGAAAGCAGCTGAAAGTGACTCGGATCCGTATCTGGCTTTATTGAGTTACAGAGCATCACCTCTTCAGTGCGGCCTATCACCGACTGAACTGCTGATGAAGAGGAAGCTACGAACAACCTTGCCGAGTCATTCAAACAACAAAATACAGCAAAATAATCCCTCAAAGATTGAACATAAGCTATGAAAACAGAAGATGATGCAAAAGTCATTCTATGAAAAAACAACCAAGTGTCCTCCTCCACTGACTACCAACAACACAGTCAGAATTGAGGATTCTGATGGATGGAGTACAAAAGCAACAGTCCGACAAGAAGTTGCTCAACGTTCTCGGATCCGTATCTGTCGTTATTGAGCTTCAGAGCATCACCTCTTGAGTGCGGCCTATCATCGGCTGAACTGCTGATGAAGAGGAAGCTACGAACAACCTTGCCGAGCCATTCAAACAACAAAATAAAGAAAAATAATCCCTCAAAGATTGAACATAAAGTACGAAAACAGAAGGTGATGCAAAAGTCATTCAATGACAAAACAACCAAACAGCTTCCTCCACTGACTACCAACAACACAGTCGGATTGAAGATATTGATGGATGGAGTACAAAAGCAACAGTTCTGCAAGAAGTTGCTCCACGATTGTACACGGTGAGAACTGATGATGGACAAATCCTCAGACCCAATCGTCACAGTCTGTTAAAGACTCTCAAGGGACTGTTGATGAGCTCAGTGTAAACTGTGGAGAATCTCAGGTAATACCCACACTTGTTATGGATTGTAACACTGACTGTAACACACTTACTCCAAATGAACCTTAGTTAAGAAGGTCCACAAGAGAAATCAAAAGGCCCGATAGACTGAACTTATAAACAAAGAAAAGTCAACATGCATGTTAAAGATGCATCCATTTTTTACCGCTTATTTCCTTTGGGGTCACGGTGGGCGCTAGTGCCTATATCAGCTACAACCGGGCGGAAGGCGGGGTTCACCCTGGACAAGTCGCCACCTCATCGCATGGCCAACACAGATAGACAGACAACATTCACACTCACATTCACACACTACGGCCAATTTAGTGTTGCTGATTAACCAATCCCCAGGTGCATGTCTTTGGAGGTGGGAGGAAGCCGGAGTACCCGGAGGGAACCCACGCAGTCACGGGGAGGACATGCAAACTCCACACATAAAGATCCCGAGCCTGGTATTGAACCCAGGGCTACTCAGGACCTTCGTATTGTGAGGCAGATGCAATAACCCCTCTCCCACCGTGCTGCCCGTTTGCAATACTAGTATAATATTTTACATTAATATGAGAAAACCAAACAAAATGTACACCGTAGTAGTAAATTTGAAAATAAATGCAATTTAATAGTTGAGGTTAAACCATTGTGTTACTCCTAAAATAAGGTTTGAACACTGTATCATATATATTGATAACAAAAATAACAATTTTCAACAAATGTAAAAGTGTCAGACATAAATTGCCTTTCAAAGAGTTGCAAAGCATTTAGCATGTCATCTGGCTTACTTATTCTGCCATTTTATATACATATAGTACATGGATGACACATCAATATTGCTTACAATGAGGCACTATATGTATTGATTTGATTAAAACTCTGATAATATGTCTAAAAATAAAATACATTTCTCTGCAAGTCCAAACTGTTTCAAGCCTGGATGAGAAATAAATTAAAGTCATGGCCATGTCTGGCGTGTTGGGATTTGATTTTCCATCGCAGGCTTCTTAGAAATTGGATTTGACATGCCTGTCTTTAAGTCGTGAGATTGTATAATGGACAGTATAGTAATGCTTTGCAACAGCTGAGGTGAGAGTACATATGGACGTGTGACTCTCAATGGAGGTGTGAAGGAAACAATTATCTGACACAAAAGCTGAATAAATCTCTTACATATATTTCTATGTTTATACTGTATGTGGTCTGTTTAAAATAATGTTTCCATCTAAAAATCCATCTTAGGCCGCCCTTTCTGCACAACAAACCTTGAAAAATCAGTATGAAAAAAAGAACATAAAAAACTGGAAGGGTTTTTCATTTTGAAAAGTTTTGTTCTCCAAATTTTCTACCAAAAATACTGTAATATGCATGCTGTGTATTTGTTGTGAGCACTTTGTCAAGAAACAAAATAGTCACCATCTGCAGAAATTGTTGTGTTGTGTGTACTCCTAATAATAATGCTAAAACGTCCAATGCCTTTGCAGGTGGTGACATAGAGTATGTTTTGTATGAATGTCTTTTTTTACTAATATCCTTAACTACCGTATTTTTCAAACCGTAGGGAACACCGGATTGTAAGGTGCATTAAAGGGGTCATATTATGATTTGTTTTTCAAAATGTAAAACAAATCCTTGTGGTTAACATAACATGTAATGGTGGTTCTTTGGTCAAAATGTTGCATAGATTATGTTTTACTTCAAGTCGTTTTCTGAAAGTCGCTTAAAAATGGGCAGTCTTATTTAGATGGCTCCACTCCGACTGCGTTTTCTCCCTGGCATCTTTATTGTAGCGGTGTAGCGTGCAAGGATGAGAGTCGAAGAAGTGTCAAAAGATGGAGCTTTAGTTTTTAGCGCTTTCATAGCAAGTCTACTGAGAGATAAAAGTTAGAACTTTACACCCCTTTACATTATAAATGGCAACAGCGGAGGATGAAAGCCCCATAACAAGAAGATAGAGAAAAAGAAGAAGCTTATCGACTACGGTGTCGGACCTGCACAAGTTTTCAGGGCTTGTGCAGATCCCAAACACACATAAGCAGTTACCAGAAATTAGTGGAAGTTGGTTTTGCATTAGATTGCAAAACAAAACACCAGATAATATTTCTGCTAATAGTGCCATTTTGCGGTCATTGTACACACACTGGGCTTCACGGTGGCAGAGGGGTTAGTGTGTCTGCCTCACAATACGAAGGTACTGCAGTCCTGGGTTCATTCCCGGCTCGGGATCTTTCTGTGTGGAGTTTGCATGTCCTCCCCGTGAATGCGTGGGTTCCCTCCAGGTACTCCGGCTTCCTCCCACTTCCAAAGACATGCACCTGGGGATAGGTTGATGGGCAACACTAAATTGGCCCTAGTGTGTGAATGTGAGTGTGAATGTTGTCTGTCTATCTGTGTTGGCCCTGCGATGAGGTGGCGACTTGTCCAGGGTGTACCCTGCCTTCCGCCCGATTGTAGCTGAGATAGGCGCCAGCACCCCCCGCGACCCCAAAAGGGAATAAGCGGTAAAAAATGGAAGGATGGATGGATGTACACACACTATAATAATACTCGTATGTCTGACCATGGTGGTCGCAATAGAATAGAATATAATAGATCTTTATTGTCATTGTACATTGTACAACGAAATTGCAAGCAAACCCATTTAGTGCAAATTCATAGATGAAACATAAAACACATAAGAACATAGGTTGTAATGCGTCGACAATCCATCAAGCGGTGCGGCTTCATAGCTTACCAAATTTGTAACATGATTTTGAGCGCCGTGTTTAATGTTCTTCATTCTCAATGGAATATTAAACATTTTGGTGTTGTTTTCTGGGGTCATATTACAGTCTACACGTATCTCTTATGTGTGACTGCCATCTGCTGGTCACACTTATCATTCCACAATGTACCAAATAAAAATGCTTTAAAGTCGGTAGGCACAACCAAAATGATTCCGTACATTAGACGCACCGAGTTATAAGGCGCATTATTGATTTTTGAGAATATGAAAGGATTTTAAGTGCACCTTATAGGCTGAAAATATGGTATACATACAGTACATACTGTATTCATTCATTCATACATACATACGTGCACACATTGGTACCTACTTACATATATAGATACATACTCTCCCACATACATACACAAATACAGTACATACAAACCCTCTTACGGTACATACATCCACACTCACATTCACTGAACAAATATACATACACACATACTGTACATATACAGGTACATATCCATACATACACTCATGCATATAATCATGTCTTATCAAACATATATTAACGCTGTTCCCCTAGGGGAAACTGGGTAGAACACGGCACACTGACAAAGCATAACCTGTTGTTACTATAACAATCTACAAGGTTAATACAGCTGGCTTCTCTTTCTTCCCCTCCATTTATCTGCTTTCTTTTGTAATTCAAGTTACCATTACATACACTGTAGGTATTGTTGCATTCATTATCAATAGTGCTACTTCTATTGATATTTTTATTGCTCCATCTGTAGTGCAATAATATTCATTGTCATTCCTGTGTTATTAATATTTACTTCACTAACTGCTTCTTTGCTATCACTTGTCCCTGGGGGAAATTCAGCATTCAGTATTTGCCAACACTGTTCTGTTGTTGTTGTTGTCTCTCTGTCTTATCCCCCTCTTGTCCCCGCAATTTCCCCTTCTGTTTAGAAAGAAATAACATCAGAGGAACTCTTGAGACCCGTAAATGGATTAAAAAAATATTTATGTTTACTTGACCCACTTCCTGGGAAACGTATCCAAGAGCTGTTTGTAATATTAGGACTGCCAGTGTTAAATATTATTAACTTATCACATTCCTTTAGTACTGTTCACCTGACATTCAAGACAGTGGTTAAAGGCCTACTGAAACCCACTACTACCGACCACTCAGTCTGATAGTTTATATATCAATGATGAAATATTAACATTGCAACACATGCCAATACGGCCGGTTTAGTTTCCTAAATTGCAATTTTAAATTTCCCGCCAAGTGTCCTGTTGAAAACGTCGCGGAATGCTGACGTCTACGCGCGACGTCACGGACTGTAAGGAAATATTAGCGCTGCGCACACACACAGCTAAAAGTCGTCTGCTTTAACCGCATAATTACACAGTATTTTGGACATCTGTGTTGCTGAATCTTTTGCAATTTGTTCAATTAATAATGGAAAAGTCAAAGTAGAAAGATGGAGTTACAAAGCTTTTATCCTTTAGCCACACAAACACATAGTGATTCCTTGTTTAAAATTCCCGGAGGTGAAACTTTATTATGGATCAGAGCGGTCAAGCGAACATGGATCCCGACTAAATGTCAACCAGCAGTTTCCGGTGAGAAAATTGTGGTAAAAAGTCGCCACTTACCGGAGATCAGCTGAGCTTGTGCCGTCCGTACAGCTGCCGTCGACTTCCATTAGACACTGGCCTCAAGACACCCGTGGATACACCCTTCCGACTATCAGGTACTATTAAACCCACTAAAACACTAGCAACACAATAGAAAGATAAGGGATTTCCCATAATTATCCTAGTAAATGTCTCTAAAAACATCTGAATCCGTCCCAATGCAATCGCGTTTTTTTTTTTTTAACTTGATTTTTTTTTTTTTTTTTCTAGTCCGTCGCTATCAATATCCTCAAACACAAATCTTTCATCCTCGCTCAAATTAATGGGGAAATTGATGTTTTCTCGGTCCGAATAGCTCTTTTTGTTGGAGGCTCCCATTAAAAACAATGTGAGAATATGAGGAGCCATCAACGGGTGACGTCATTGTCTGCGACTTCCAGTAAAGGCAGGGCTTTTCTGTTAGCAACCAAAAGTTGCAAATTTTATTGTCGATGTTCTCTACTAAATCCTTTCAGCAAAAATATGGCAATATCGCAAAATGATCAAGTATGACACATAGAATGGACCTGCTATCCCCGTTTAAATAAGAAAATCTCATTTCAGCAGGCCTTTAATGATCCTGTGCTTAAAACACCTAACCTGGAGTTTGACCTCCTGCTAAACTACCAGCAGGTGTTGCACGTCCACTTCACCTCTAAAATCCTCAAAACAATTGTTGCACAGCAGCTAAATGAACACTTGGCATCTAACAAGCTTTGTGAGGGAGGGCTGGGTGATATGGCAAAAAAAAAAAATATCACAATGATTTTTTCATATCATCCGTTCTTGATTAACAGCACCATTTTTTTAAATTAAAGCAGATTGTTCCATGCAGGATTATAGCGAATACCACATCCCTTCTGTTTACTACTGCAGTATCTTGTAACAGACATTTCCACCATGTTTGATGGAGGTATTATATGCTAACAGCTGACAACTGTCATTTTGTTCATATATATAACAGTACAGGTAATCCACTCTACAGTCCGTACTTTGGTTTTAGAGCTGTGTTTTTGCATCTTTTTTGCTATGTTTTGGGGTGTTAAAGAGAACAACTTTTTTGCCTCTCAAAGTAATTTAGTTGTTTTTTTTTTGCTTATCACGAACATTCTGCAGTGAACAAAGTATGATTTGTGTAGTGAATACTATGAGACTTTTATTTAAAGTTAACATTTACTAAACACCACTTTCAAATGGTCAATTATTATTTGTATTATTTTTTATATGTCAGTGGTTCTCACCAATGCTTTGGCAAAAAACAAAGCGGTGACCCAAATTCTGTATCTTGTATTGAATGAAAACACATTAAAAGTGCAGTTTCAATTCCAACAACACATAAAACGAGTTTAATGATTATTTCAGGTACAAAACTTTTTTTTGTTTTTGTTTTTTTTTTCCACAAAAATACTGTTCATGTTATATCAGAGGAGTGGAATATTTGCAGACACATAAAAAGTCTGATTTCGATATAAAAATGCCTTTATATTTTGATATGAAAATGCCTTTTCTAAATAATCTAGTGCGTTTATTGATTTTCCATGAATTGATTAATGTGGACCCTGACTTAAACAAGTTGAAAAACTTAATCGGGTGTTACCATTTAGTGGTCAATTGTACGGAATATGTACTGTACTGTGCAATCTACTAATAAAAGTTTCAATCAAATCAATCAATCAAAAACCCAGTTGGCACCAATATAGACGTTCTGAGTGCCTGCAAGTCTGCAGCATAGTCAAGGTAAAGTGTGCCACTAAAGCCGCTTTTCCTTTTAAATGTTGTTTTTCAACTTCTATGCTAGTGTTTATTTATACTTCTTTATTTTGTTCTTCTGGTCTGGAAAAGGCACGGCGCTGATTGAAGATTCCTTATGTCGTGACAAGCCTGACTTTTGTGATTGTGAAACGGGAGATTGCGCACAAGGACACACTTGCACACATTTGTACACACACACACACACACACACACATGCACACACACACACACACACACACACACACACACACACACACACACACACACACACACACACACACACGCACGCACACACACACACACACACAGCATAGCAGTCAATAAAAGTGGATTGTTCCGTGCAGGATAATACAGAGCATAGTTGCTCTACTACTGTTTACTACTGCGGTGACTTCTAACAGACTTTTCTGCCATGTTTGATTGAAGAAATATGCTGTCAGCTGATCACCGTGATCGAACTCAAATTAATTGCGATCACTGTGAACCCTTTCAGTCCGGTTTCAAGGCAAATCATTCTCCTGAGACAGCCCTAGTAAAAGTGACTGTGGGGGTTGCACTCCCGTGGGTTCCTCAGACCACCAAATACTGCAATGAGAGCCCAGATCAGGGTTGTAACACTGTTTTATTTTCATTAAGTCTTGCAGGGGTTTTGCTTTCCAGCAAACTGTCTTTTTTCTGTCCGTCTCTCTCGCTCCAGCTCCAACAACGTGTCTCCTTCCATCTGCTGCTAATAAAGGCGGCAGGTGATTAGATAACAAGGCCCAACTGGGCCATCTAAGCACTTGTCGCTATCTTCGAGGCCGGTCCTGGCACACCTCGTTCCGTGGCAGGCCCACAGGCCACCCCCTCTCTACAGTGACTCATGATCTTTTGCTAACTATGGATCCTGATGAATCATCTGAGTAATTTCTACTTGAGCTCAGCTTTCCATACCATTGGTTGAAGTTTATTTCGAACATGATAGCAGTTTCAACATGATACATCACGTTTTCCATTTCTCTTTTGAAGGGAGGAGTACTTACTGTATTATATTATGCGTTTTTTTAATCGCTAATAAAGCTCACCAAGTCGTTGTCAATTTTAAGATTCACCATCTTAGATTCATTTTAAAGTGTGATTGTTTGAAGCAAATAAATACAATTCCCTCATGGTCTCAAGTAGGGAAAGGGAGACATCCTGCTTCCTATGGCTCCTCGCAAAATGTCCCTCTTCTCTTCCATCCCAAGGACTGATAAACTGTTCCAAAGGGTGGCTGGGTTGTCTTTGTCCCCTCTGACTCCGGTTTCCATGGTTACTGTTCCTCTGCAGATTTATTTTGATGATTATTGCCGCTTGCAAATACCTCGAACCTGCTTTTTTTTTACTTTAAAGCAGTTTCTCACACATATATGTTCACTTTCTGTTTTCAGTTTGTAGCAAATTTATATCAGTGTTTTCTAAATACATCAGTTTTTCTTTATAAATAGTTAAGTCAGTTACGACTCACATATTTTCAGTAATTATCATTCCTCATACTTATACTTTGTGAACACTTTGTGTTTGAACAATCTCTTAAACTGCATCAAGTTAGTACACTGTTTGAGTTCTTTGCTAAATCCAGTCCATAATTTCATTCCCCATGCTGATATACTTAAGGCTTTAAGTGTTGTATGTGCATGCACATTATTTTAAATTGGATATTTCTGTAAGATTTTATTTCTCCTCTTGTGTTGAAAAGAATTGTTGTACATTCTTGGGTAGCAGGTTATAGTTGGCTATGTACGTAAATTTAGCTGTTTGCAAATGCACTATATCGTTGCATTTTAATGTTTAAGTTAATAAATAAATGGTTTGTATGTTCTCTATATGCAACATTAAGTATTATTCTAACTGATCTTTTTTGCAACATGGTGTGAATGAAGTGTATTTTTGTAATTATTTCCCCATATTTCTACACAATAACTCAGATATGGTAACACTTGCGTGCACAAGAGATTATGTAGAGATTTTTGGTCTACAACATATTTTGCTTTAACATAATATGTTGTGTTGTTTTTTTTTATATGAGATTTACAATTCATTTTCTCATGTTATTTGACCCAGCAATTTTATTTATGTTACTCTTTCAATGTCTATTCCATTTACTTGTATTTGTGTTTGACTTTCTCTTCAGCTGTTACCGAATAGCATTATTTTAGATTTACTGAGATTCAAAGTTTGTCTGTTTTTGTCAAACCATCCTTTCAATTTGTTAATTTATTCTGTTAATTTTTGTTTTAGATTCTATGAGTTTACCCCTGAATAAAAAGCAGTTGTGTTATTGGCAAATAATACAAATTTTAAATCCTTTGACACTTTACAAATGTTGTTAATATTTTTAGATTGAACAATTTTGGTCCCACTATTGATCCCTGGGGTACGCCTCAAGATATCTCCAGCACTGTTGACATGTTTTCACCTATTTTCACAAATTGCTTCCTGTACTGTTGATCATAATATTATATTAGAACAAATCTAATCATGTATTGGTATGTCAGACTTTTGCTCACTTTCCCACCTTTCCTCCCCCACCTCCCTGGTGACTTTGCCGGGTGCGTTTTGGACATGCCGGATACGCCTGGACTAGGGAGGCACACAGTGGGACATTAGCCTTTTCTTGGTTTACCTCCTATATTACTGAAAGGATGAATGGCATCTCCCATACCAACATTCCCCTTCGAGTATTTTAAGGTAACGTGCGGGGTTCCACAGGGTACGGTTCTTGGCTCTGCCCTCATCAGCACCTATGTGCTGCTGCTAGGCGATATCAAATGCGTATACAATGTTAGTGTTCAATGTTATGCTGATGACACCCAACTTTACACGCCTCTAAAGCTGGCCAACATGCCAGCTTGTGGTCACCTGGAGGCATGTCTAAATGACATTAAACAATTTTTGCATCTTTACATTATGAAAAAGGAAATCCGTCGTGCTAAGTGAAACATTTTGGCATTACTTTCTGCGTAATTCTCTTGTTTGAACTTCACAATAAGAGCAGAAAACAACCTTCTTTCATCTCTCTCTAAAATTTGTCCCATTTTGCCCACCAGCAGCGCTAAGATTTTATTCAAGTGTTCGTTACATCTCGTCTCGATTACTGCAACGTCTTATTTTTGGGTCTCCTTTTGTCTAATATTAAAAGATTACGGTTAGTAAATGTGCCTGCTAGACTTTTGACAAGAAAAAGAAAGTTTGATCATATTACGCCTATACTGGCTCACCTGCACTGGCTCCCTGTGCACTTAAGATGTGACTTGAAGGTTTTATTACTTACGTATACAATACTTAACGGTCTAGCTCCATCCTATCTTGCTGATTGTATTGTACCCTATGTTCCATCCAGGAATCTACGTTCTAAAAATTCCGGCTTATTAGAGCCCCAAAAATGTCTGCGGGCTTTAGAGCGTTTTCTATTCGCGCCCCAGTACTCTGGAATGCCCTACCTGTAACAGTTGGAGAAGCTACCTCAGTATAAGCAATTAAGTCCCATTCTAAATCTCATTTATACACTTATCCCCAGGTGCATGTCTTTGGAGGTGGGAGGAAGCCGGAATACCCGTTGGGAACCCACGCATTCACGGGGAGAACATGCAAACTCCACACAGAAAGATCCCGAGCCTGGGATTGAACCCAGGACTGCAGGACCTTTGTATTGTGAGGCAGACGCACTAACCCCTCTGTCACCGTGAAGCCCTGGACTAGACCAGACCTTGGCAAATTAAGGCCCGGGGGCCACATGCGGCCATGTACCAGACCTTGGCAAATTAAGGCCCGGGGGCCACATGCGGCCATGTACATAAGTATTTCAATCTGGCTCGCCGGACATTCCCAAGTATTTTTTTTAGATCTTTATGATGGGAACTGGCTTCACGGTGGCAGAGGGGTTAGTGCGTCTGCCTCACAATACGAAGGTCCTGCAGTCCTGGGTTCAAATCCAGGCTCGGGATCTTTCTGTGTGGAGTTTGCATGTTCTCCCCGTGAATGCGTGGGTTCCCTCCGGGTACTCCGGCTTCCTCCCACTTCCAAAGACATGCACCTGGGGATAGGTTGATTGGCAACACTAAAATGGTCCTTAGTGTGTGAATGTGAGTGTGAATGTTGTCTGTCTATCTGTGTTGGCCCTGCGATGAGGTGGCGACTTCTCCAGGGTGTACCCCGCCTTCCGCCCGATTGTAGCTGAGATAGGCGCCAGCGCCCCCCGCGACCCCAAAAGGAAATAAGCGGTAGAAAATGGATGGATGGATGGATGATGGGAACTGTAGCTGTCATTATGATGTGCAGTGATGTTTTCAAATGACTGTAAATCTTGAACTATACAAAGTATTTCAATGGTTGAAATCTGCGCTTTTGCATGATATACTAGTTACTATGGTAATCTACTGTAAGTCACAGCAGCTCAGACGAGGCACCAAGCAGCAGGGGTGGGCAGCATTTCCACAAAGTGTCAGCCTGAAATCTGGGTGTCGGGGACGGACGCGGAACGAGATTTTCACAACAAAGTTCTAAAGCGTAGTTATATATCAAATTGTATATTGTATTTTTACCCTTTGCGTTCATACTTTGCTGTTTATCGCATATTTGTCGCGTTTTGCTTGATTGTAAAATATGTCGATCGAGAGGGGGTGTGGCGTTCATATGTTGTCTATATTCAGGGTTTTATCGTTCATAGAAAAATGTAATATTCCATTCCGTTTTTCAAAACGTTATTAGCGCTCAATCAGACATTATCGTCAGGTTTTGTATTAGTGTTCCTAAAAATTGAAATACCGGCCCTCAGACACATTTCTTTCTCTAAATTTGGCCCCCCAGTCAAAATAATTGCCCAGGCCTGGACTAGACTCTCACATTATTAACCGTACCCACTCTGCATCCATTGGAGTGGTTGGGTGTGTTCACACCTGCGGTCCCCTCCCTAGCTTTCTCATTGTCCCATTGGGTTGAGTTTTTCTTGCATGGATGTGGGTTCAGATCCGAGGATGTCATTACGGTTTGTGAAGCACTCTGACGCACCTGAGATTAAAGGGGAACATTATCACCAGACCTATGTAAGCGTCAATATATACCTTGATGTTGCAGAAAAAAGACCATATATTTTTTTTAACCGATTTCCGAACTCTAAATGGGTGAATTTTGGCGAATTAAACGCCTTTCTATTATTTGCTCTCGGAGCGATGACGTCACGTGACGTCACCTAGGTAGTCAATCGGCTATTTTGTCAAACACATTACACACATCAAGTCAAATCAGCTCTGTTATTTTCCATTTTTTTGACTGTTTTCCGTACCTTGGAGACATCATGCCTCGTCGGTGTGTTGTCGGAGGGTGTAACAACACGATCAGGGACGGATTTAAGTTGATTTACGTAGAATGTGCTTCGATTAGCACGGCATGCTAATCGATGCTAACATGCTATTTACTGGTGATGCTAAGGCAAACATGGCACAGAGATTTATGGATAACCTGCAGATGCATTTCCAATGATAAAGTCAAAGAAATCACAAAGGTGAGTGTTCTTGATGTTATTGACTTATGTGCTAATCAGACATATTTGGTCGCGGCATGACTACCAGCTAATCGATGCTAACATGCTATTTAGTCTAGCTGTATGTACATTTGTAGATATATTTGCATTCAGCGTTTTCTTCCACCCACATTTAATGCCAAACAAACACTTACCAATGGACGGGTTTGAGTTACTCCAGTGTCAATGCGAAAGTCCCGATCGTTGGTCTGCACATTTTACCGGCGATGCTAAGGCAGACATGGGCAAATAGCATCAATAGCTATTCGCTCAATAGTTTCAGTTTCTTCTTCAATTTCGTTTTCGCTATATGCCTCCATACTCCAACCATCTGTTTCAATACATGCGTAATCTGTTGAATCGCTTAAGCCGCTGAAATCCGAGTCTGAATCCGAGCTAATGTCGCTATATCTTGCTGTGGTATCCGCCATGTTGTTTGTATTGGAATCACTGGATGACGTCACAGGAAAATGGACAGTGGCTTCGCAGATAGCAAAAATCAGGCACTTTAGAGCCTTTTTTCGGGATATTCCAGGACGGGTAAAATTTTGAAAAAAACTTCGAAAAATAAAATAAGCCACTGGGAACTGATTTTTATTGGTTTTAACCCTTCTAAAATTGTGATAATGTTCCCCTTTAAGGGCTAAGAAAAGCTGGTTGAGGACTGCGTGGCAAAGTTGTTAGAGTGGCCGTCCCAGCAATCTGAGGGTTACTGGTTCAATCCCCACCTTCTATCATCCTAATGGCGTCCGTTGTGTCCTTGAGCAAGACACTTCACCCTTGCTCCTGATAGGTCCTGGTTAGCGCCTTGCATGGCAGCTCCCGCCATCAGTGTGTGAATGTGGAAATAGTGTCAAAGTGCTTTGAGTTCCTTAAAAAAAGGTAGAAAAGCGCTATACAAGTATAACCGTGGGAGAGTTGCCGTGCGCAATCCGAAGGTCCCTGGTTCAATACCCACCTAGTACCAACCTCGTCACGTCCCTTGTGTCCAGAGCAAGACATTTCACCCTTGCCCCTGATGGGTGCTGGTTAGCGCCTTGCATGGCAGCTCCCTCCATCAGTGTGTGAATGTGTGTGTGAATGGGTAAATGTGGAGGTAGTGTCAAAGCGCTTTGAGTACCTTGAAGGTAGAAAAGCGCTACACAAGTACAACCCATTTATCATTCATCATTACCGTTTATATCATCACAAAAAACATGTTTATTTCAACAAATATTGTACCTTGCACCAGTCAGAGCTCTGTCCGCCTGTTTTAGAGATGACTTTGTGTGAACAGAAACACTTCAAATCTGTCCAAACTCTCACGGCCTGATCGCTGTATAGCTTTTGGGTCGCTAGGCAACCGCTTTGAGCTGGAGTTTTAGCCAGTTAGCCCACCGCTTATGGCATTTCTCCTATTATCGCAAATCCGTGTCGACCATCAGTTAAAGTTCAAATCAAACGTGTTAACAAGCTGTCCTGTCGCCGTGAACACGATCAATGGTCAGAAAAGCTCCAATTTCACTCAAAACTCTTTTTTGTTTTATTTAGCGAGTAAGTTTATATTACAAATTATTATGGAAAGGCATATCAGTAATTTAGCTGCTGTGCTTTTATTTTTTTCACCTCGCCTTTCAAACCTTCTCCTAATTTTTGTTTCTTCTGACTAGGCTGGCTCATGGCATAAACACTCTATGCAGTTGTTCAGGGCCATAACCCTAAACATTTTTTTTTTGTTTTCTTTCATCTACGTCTATTAGTTATAAAATATGAGGTCATAATAGTAAATAATTACCTATAGCAACACTATTACCTGTGTCACTATACTTGTTGTATATAAACTTGCACCCAGTGCTTTTGCATTATAAAACCGGAGCTCTTTTATCTTAACTTGTGTTGTATTTTAATTGATCTTATGTTGCTTAGGTTTTTTTTTGGTGGCGGCTATTTCTTTTTCATTGGCGGCATCTATTTCTTTTTTGTTGGTGGTGGCTATTTCTTCTTTGTTGCATTTATTCCTTGTTAGTGGCTGCTATTTATTTTTCGTTGACGGTGGCTATTTTTTCTTTGTTGGTGCCGGCTATTTCTTCGTTTTTCGCTGCGTGTACTTCTTTGTTTGCGACGGACATTTCTTCTTTTGTGGGTAGAAGTTCCATTTCCTAACCGATTCAGTCAAATTAAGTCAATAACTGTTTTTTAAGTGGATGTAAAACTACTGAGTGTGTGTATTTGGAGTAGTGACGTTTGGTTAATGGTACTGTGGGGGCCCTTCAGGCAATTGATAATGTCATATAAGTACAATTAAAGAACACAATCTTGTACAGGGGTTAGTGCGTCTGCCTCACAATACGAAGTTCCTGCAGTCCTGGGTTCTAATCCAGGCTCGGGATCTTTCTGTGTGGAGTTTGCATGTTCTCCCCGTGACTGCGTGGGTTCCCTCCGGGTACTCCGGCTTCCTCCCACTTCCAAAAACATGCACCTGGGGATAGGTTGATTGGCAACACTAAATTGCCCCTAGTGTTTGAATGTGAGTGTGAATGTTGTCTGTCTATCTGTGTTGGCCCTGTGATGAGGTGGCGACTTGTCCAGGGTGTACCCCGCCTTCCGCCCGATTGTAGCTGAGATAGGCGCCAGCGCCCCCCGCGACCCCAAAAGGGAATAAGCGGTAGAAAATGGATGGATGGATGAATCTTGTACACAAAGCTGGATACCATTTTATGCTCTTTATGAACTGTTTCACCTCAAGATGTGACTAAATGAAAAGCAGGAAAATCACATGTTATTTTGTGATTGGTGAATGAAATTACAATAGATTATTTTTGCAATCATGCAATTGTATATATTTTTTGTGCCGACAGCACACATGAATGGCGTGAACGGGCAATTATTCCCTCATTTCACAAATTATTATGCAGCTTCACAGTTAAATAGTGATGACAAAACTGTTTGGGAATATGATTAAAAAAAGCTTAATTACAGTTTAAGCGTCGTGGATGATGTGTTATCTCACTTCAGTGTGACATTTGCAGTCTGTTAAAGGCAGATAGGAACGTATAGCTCATCTTTTTTAATTGCAACTTGCATGACATTCTTATACTGGCACAATATGACGATTCAGCTGAGCGCCAGATTTGGCGGCTTTTGTCTTTGATGGCAGCTCGTCATGTAGTCATGGATCTCTCATCAAAAAAAACATCTATCCTCAGAGAGGATGATGAACCGCGAGCTACAAGTGCACACTTTTGACTCAGCATGAGCCATTTTTATTGCCGTGAGACATGAATTCAACGTCTCTCATAGACGATAAGGGCAAGTCTGTTTTGTACATCTCATCACAGTGGAATATCGTTGTTGTTGTTAATCGAAGTTGTATTAATTAAATCTTTGGCCCTGGGGGTTAAAGCAGCAAAATCCGCTGCAAATACAAAACTGACATGAAAAGAGCATGTATTGTTGAAATCCTCTTGTGCTATGGGACACTTAATTAGCTAGATTGGAGTCTGCATAGATAAGAGTCAATGGCTGATTAAAAATTTGACATCACGGTGCGCATATTCTTTGGGGTAAACACAACAGAAAGTTTGCCCCAAACATATTACAACCAGATCAGCTTGAGAAATGCTCATTATACACACGTCTGTTTTTGTGTCTCTGACAGGAAGTGATGACATTGTTCCGGCGTTATTTTACATCTTGTTTGTTGTGGTTGCACAGCAGTGCAAGCTCCGTAAGGCAGATGAAGCTTAATAGAAATTTCACAGAAGGATGCATGGCAAAATCTAGAGGTGTATATAAGTAACTTGGCATGGACATACATAACATTTGCCACACACTGACTGGTCAACAATGAACCAGTAGTCAAAGATAATAAGTATTCAGTGGTTTCTTGACACAAGGTAATTCCTTATTGCAGTTGTAACTTCTCTTCTCTTTCTTCTCAAATAGGGATGCAACAATATGAAAATGTTTATATTATGGTTAATGTTGTCTTATCACAATAATGTTTAAGGGGACTTATTAAGCAAACACCATTGTTCTTACCTACAAGTACCTTGTATACTCTAGCCTTTAAATAGACCCCCTTTTTAGACCAGTTGATCTGCCATTTATTTTCTTTTTCTCCTCTGCCCCCCTCTCCTTTGTGGAGGGGGGTGGGGGGCACAGGTCCGGTGGCCATGGATGAAGTACTGGCTGTCCAGAGTCGGGACCCAGGATAGACCGCTCGCCCTTTATCGGTTGGGGCCATCTCTGCGCTGCTGATCCGCCTCCGCTTTGGATGGTTTCCTGCTGGCTCCACTATGGACGGGACTCTCGCTACTATATTGGATCCACTTTGGACTGGACTCTCACCGTTATGTTGGATCCACTATGGATTGGACTTTCACCATATCATGTTAGACCCGCTCGACATCCATTTCTTTCGGCCCTCTCCAAGGTTTCTCATAGTCATCATTGTCACTGTCACCGACGTCCCACTGGGTGTGAGTTTTTCCTTGCCCTTATGTGGGCCCTGTACCGAGGATGTTGTTGTGGTTTGTGCATCCCTTTGAGACTCTTGTGATTTAGGGCTGTATAAATAAACATTGATTGATGATTGAAGTGCGTGCTTTTTTGTATTTTGGGATCTGTGAAAGTCCCCAAAATTTTAAATCAAACCAAGGTGGCATGGTGGAGATATTTTTAAAACAATCTTGCCTCCCTTCATACGTTCTCCAAAGGAGCCATTTGAAATTTTCACCACTTGTGACGTTTTTCCAACATGTAATGTCAGTGGATTACCCATAAGTGGTAGAGGTTTACCCAAAGAGCTTTGCCTGAGTCCACCATTTGTGTTCATTTGTAGACCAACTTTATAAAACATACATACATATACCGAGGGAGGTGTTTAGGGCACGTCCAACCGGTAGGAGGCCACGGGGAAGACCCAGGACACGTTGGGAAGACTATGTCTCCCGGCTGGCCTGGGAACGCCTCGGGATTCCCTGGGAAGAGCTAGACGAAGTGGCTGGGGAGAGGGAAGTCTGGGCTTCCCTGCTAAGGCTGCTACCCCCGCGACCCGACCTCAAATAAGCGAATGAAGATGGATGGATGGATGGATGGATGGATGGATGGGTGGATGGAGGGACACACATATACAGTGCAGTGAATCTCGACTACAAAACAAATGATGATAAGTATCAGGGATAGTCACTTAGATAATCATCATGATTAAAGCATAAATATGTAACACTGTCTTTGTGGGTGTAAACCATTTAAACATACTCCACAATGACTAGGCGGATGGCGTGCCGAAGTTGGGAGAGTGGCCGTGCCAGCAACCTTAGGGTTACTGGTTCAATCCCCACCTTCTACCATCCTAGTCACGTCCGTTACGTCCTTGGGCAAGACACTTCATCCTTGCTCCTGATGGGCCCTGGTTAGCGCCTTGCATGGCAGCTCCTGCCATCAGTGTGTGAATGGGTGAATGTGGAAATACCATCAAAGCGCTTTGGACTCCTTAAAACGGGGTAGTAAAGCGCTATACAAGTACAACCATTTACCATTTGATACAGGATTGTGATGGTTATTAAAGTTTACTCGCGAAGTACAGAAGGCTTAAATAACGTCCTTTGTTAGTATTAAAAACAAAAATCGTGGACAAACCTACTGTATAACAAATTCAGTATGATGAATAAAGACTAGAAAAGAATAGAATAGAATAGAATAGAATAGAATAGAGTTTTATTGTCATTATTGCAATGAACAGGTTCAAAGAACAACGAAATTGGAGCAGCTCCTCCTAAGGTGCATATACAATATGGTAGTATAAATAGTAAAAAAAAAGATAGAGATGACAGATGTATCTATGTATATGTTTATGTATCCACACAGATGCATATCTGCATGCATATGAATACATATACACACATACATAAAACATTATTGCACATTGTAGTCCGAAAAAATAGAAAAACATTTAAACATTACACATGAGGACATGATGGACATATGGACACTCAGTGCCTGTTTAATGCTACTATGGCTCTTGGGTAAAAGCTATTTTTTAGTCTATTGGTGCTCGCTTTTAGCACCCTGTAGCGTCTGCCTGAGGGTAGCAGTTCCAGGTGGCTGTGCCCGGGGTGGAATGGGTCTTTCAGGATGCTCTGTGCTTTCCTGAGACAGCGGGAGCTGTACAGGTCAGCCAGGGAGGGGAGGGGGCATCCAATTAACTTCTGGGCGGTCTTTATGACTCTCTGGAGCGCCGTTCTCTCTGCGGCCGTGCAACTGCTGAACCACACGCAGATGCAGTAGGTCAGGATGCTCTCAATGGAGCACCGGTAGAAGGACACCAGCAGTTCCTGTGAGAGGTGGTTGTTCCTGAGTATTGTCAGGAAGTGCAGTCTCTGGTGTGCCTTCTTGATGGTAGCCGTGGTGTTGGTGCTCCAAGATAGGTCGTCGGCCAGGTGGACTCCCAGGAAGCGGAAGTCGGAGACCCTCTCCACACAGTCACCACTGATGATCAGGGGCAGGATGTCCGTTTTTTTCCTCCTGAAGTCTATGACCAGCTCCTTGGTCTTGGAGGTGTTCAGGGCCAGGTTGTTGACTTTGCACCAATCCGACAGCTTCTCCACCTCATCCCGATATGCAGCCTCGTCTCCCTCCGAGATGAGCCCCACTATGGTGGTGTCATCCGCAAATTTGATGATGGAGTTGCTGGAGTGGGCAGGTGTGCAGTCGTATGTGTAGATGGAGTAGAGAAGGGGGCTCAGCACGCAGCCTTGTGGAGAGCCGGTACTGAGGTGCAGGCTTGATGACATGTGGCGACCCAACTGCACCCTCTGGGGGCGGTTGGATAAGAAGTCCTTAATCCACATGCAGATGGAGTTCGAGAGACCCAGGTCCGACAGTTTGGACACCAGTCTATCAGGAATAATGGTGTTAAATGCCGAACTGTAATCTACAAAAAGCAGCCGCACGTAGCTCCCCCCCGTCTCCAGGTGACCCAGGGAGGAGTGTAGGGCTGTGGCGATGGCGTCCTCTGTGGACCTGTTGGCTCTGTAGGCAAACTGGTGTGGGTCGAGCTCGGGAGGGAGGACTGAGGTGATATGGGTCCGTACCAGCTTCTCGAAGCATTTCATAGCTATAGGTGTAAGTGCAACTGGACGGTAGTCATTCAGGCATCTGACAGAGTTCTTCTTCGGCACCGGGATTATTGTGGAGGTCTTCAGGCATGATGGGATGACGGCCTGGGAGAGGGACTGGGTGAAGATCTTCGTAAATACTCCGGCCAGCTGGTCTGCACAGTCTCTTAGTACCTGTCCCGGGACTCCATCTGGGCACATAGCCTTCCTCGGGTTCACTGCCTTCAGCGTGCGTCTCAACTCATGTTCCTCCAGTATAAGGATGCAGCTGCTGTGGGTGTTGGGTGGGAGTGTTGTGACGGCTGCAGGTGTTTTTCTCTCGAATCGGGCGAAGAAGCTGTTTAACTCCACCGCTCGAGAGGCGTCGCCGTCAGCCGAAAGGTTACTGGGTCTGAAGTTGGTCATGTCTTTTATTCCTTTCCATACCTCTTTGGTGTTGCTGCTCTGCAGGGGGGCTTCCATTTTCCTCCTGTGTTCGGCTTTTGCCTCTCTGATGCCTCTCTTCAGATTGGCTCTGGCAGTACTGTAGAGTGCCTGGTCCTGCGCTTTGAAGGCACTGTCTCTCTCTTTGAGTAAGCCCTGGACTGTTTTTGTCATCCAGGGCTTCCTGTTGGGGTAGACTCGGATGCGCTTGTCCACTGTGACAGTGTCTATGCAGTGTTTGATGTACCCCAGGATGTCAGAGGATGTGTGGCCGAAACCTGACACGTTGTGCTTCATTCAACCAAACTATAGTAACACGCCTCTTCACATTCTCAGTAACGGCAACGGCGTTACCATGGTGGGAACAGTAATTAAACAAATTGCTCGTTACTGTAAAAGGTAACCCCATTATAGTCTAACACCATTACCAACACTGATGTTCACTGCAGACTTAATGAGAGCCAACAAACACAAAAAAAAAACACTTACTGTACGATGTCTGCTGTCCTTAGGATGCCGACTGTTACAATCTTGTTATATTCCCATTTAGATTAAGAATGACTCATAATCCTCGTGAAGAAAACAGAGGTGGAACCATGCGTCTTACATCCATCAATTGTCTACCACTTGTCCCTCTTGGGGTCGCTGGAGCCTATCTCGGCTGCATTCGGGTGGTAGGCGGGGTACACCCTGGACAAGTCGTCACCTCATCGTCTTGCTATGTTGTTCTAGCCATTCCCGGGTCTAAATCGGATGTGCACCAACATGTTGGATGAAATCCTCTTCCTTCTACTATCCAGGTGAGAGGCACCAGCCAAGGATGTTGAAATAATATCTAAACAGCAGACATGTATCCATGAAATGAAGAAACAGCTGGAAAGAGATACCGTGGAAGTCCATTCTCCTGTTGTGCATTATTATTACATTACTTCAAAATCCTACTACAGTTTTTAGTAGGACATTCTGTTGTATTGCTTGTCATGCAATAGTTGTTATGTAGAGGTTTTTTTTTGTATCATTTTAAAAAACATTTTATATGTTAAAATTGTGATGCTTTTTGGGGGGATGGCGAATACCTTAAAAGACTACAAGAGAAAATACTTACATTTGCCTGTAGGGGTCATAAACCATTATGAAGTTTGGACTACCAAAAAAGTAGATTTCTTAAAAAAAAACTACACAAAAAATGACAGGTGGACATGACGTATACCTACTTGTAGTTTTGATTCTGGTTTAGACCACCCCAACTGTGTGTGATGTTATCCCCACCGACCCCCCCAGAACAGATGGTCCGTTTAAGCCCTTCCCCCTATTGACTTCATTCCCCGAAAAGCCCCCATCGGTCCCCCGTTTCCTCCCCCTAATAGGGGTTACTTATTACTACTGACTTTACATCAACCAATCAATCAAAGTTTACTTACACAGCTCTAAATCCTGAGTGTTTCAAAGGGCTGCACAAGGCAAACAATATCCTTGGCTTAGACCCCACATCAAGGCAAGAAAAAACTCAAGCCAATTGGCTGACAATGAGAAACCTTGGAGGGGACCACATCTACATATAATGTAGATTACAAGGAAGTGTTTCCAAAGTAGAAAAAAGTCACAATGTAACATTTAAACTCAAAACACTTTAATCTCAAATCAACATCAACCGGTGAAATGAATCAATTCAATTAGTAATTTCCCCCCAAAAACATCACAATTATATCATATAAAATTATTTTTTACAAAGATACGAAAAAACTAACAACCATTGTATGATAAGCAATACAATAGAATGTCCTACTCAGGATTTTGTAGTAACGTAATAACAATGCACACCATTTTACTTAGAGAATGGACTTCTACGCTATCTCTTTCCAGTTGCTTCTTCTTTTCATGGATGCATTTCTGCTGTTTAGATATTATTTCAACGTCCTTGGCTGGTGCCTCTCACCTGGATAGTAGAAGGATGAGTATTTAATCCAACATGTTGGTACACAGCCAACACGACAAGACGCTTGGTTCTACCTCTATTTTCTTCGCGAGGATTATGAGTCATTCTTCATTCAAATGGGAATATAACAAGATTGTAACAGTCTGCATCTTAATGACAGCAGACCTTGTACAATAAGTGATTTTTTTTAATTTTTGTTAGCTCTCAGGTCTGCAATGAGCAGCAGTGTTGGTAATAACACCGTTTGGTTGAATGAAGCACACGTGTGAGGTTTCGACCACACATCCTTTGCATGCAGAGAGCAAGGGTGGGGATGACAAAAATATCGGCAGCAGCGGAGAAGTCCACTGAAAAAGGGACACGATACATTATTATCATCTTCCCTCATTACTGTCCCTCAGCTGTGAGTGAGTCTGCACGCACACAGACACACAATACCCTCGCCTCAGCCCTCAGTCAACCAGTGTCAACGAAAATATTGACTTAAAAAAAATCCAATCATGATTAATTTATACTTGTAGATGGTTGGGACAAGTTGGGAATATATTCAATCACAGTTTTTTAACAGCGTCAAATATGAGAGACTAGTGGTGTCACGTCGGGGTCGCATAGTTCTGTGGTGGTTGTTTCCCCAAGATGCAGATGGACGTCAGGAAGCAGCATGCAGATAAGAAAGATGATTTAATCCAATAATCAGGCCAAAACACAAAACGTGCAGATGGCACAAGAAGCTACAGCAAAGCTTAGCAAAACGACTAGCCAAAACAGGAGCAAGAAGCAAGGAGAACCAACTTAACTCTGAATGTGGAGCGAAGCGTGAATAAATAACTCTGATTAGTGACCGGGAGCAGGTAAGCGTCCCAACTACTAATCAGAGGAAGGTGACAAAAATCAGCACCCATGGCAAAAAAATAAACAAACAATGGTGCTGTAACAGAACTAATCACCACTTAAAGAAACATGAAACTAAACAAAACATGATCGGGGCAACAAATGATGACAGGTGGGAGTTAGCATTGAAGTAAAGCCCATCACATGCTTTTCCCTGTCAGATGAGGAAGTTAAAATTCTCGCCAGCGGTGCCAAAACAAAAATGTGTGGATTGAACATGTACCGGGTCATATGTGAAGAGGACACCTTTTATTTTTGGCGCTATATGATGCCATCAGCAGGTGAGCCATTGTGACATCTACGCAACTGTAAGTTAGGTATGTGTATTTGCTGCTTCTACTGCACTCATAAACAAACTATGATGAAGAAATGCATCGTAATTCCGTTTCACAACACACATACATATCTGCTTTGCCAGAGGTATAGTATCAAAAATAATCTTTACGTTTCCCCGTGTTTAAATACGTGGAGAATACAGAAAATTTAAGTTATGATGCAGCTAACCTGATGATAAACTAGTTTAAAAAGAATATTTTGTATAATCCATAAGACTACTGTACTTTTCAGGTTTGTAAATATAGACTATTGTGCGTGAAGTCTTACTTAAGGTTAAATCCAATTGAAGAATTATGCCATCAAGTTAAGATAAACGTTGTGATGATTGATAAAATGTGGATGAAGGATATAGCTGAGGAAGTGCAGTCCACTTCTCCAGGTCAGATCTGGACACATACTGTAGCTTACGACCAAATTCAATGAAGAAGGAGGCGATGTTACTACGGTATTAACATAGAAAAGAAAGTACTGCAGCATGATGGAACAGGTGTTGCGCCCCTATATATGCCTGCCAAGAACTGGCCATGTTGCTTAATTAAAATTAGCCCAGGAAAAGTTCCCAATATTTGTACTCAAATGCAATTTAGTGTCGGAATGTCATTCAGGAATGTTTTTAAAAGTTTTACTTGAGTGCATGTAATTTATTTGCCCAAAACGTTGTTACAGTTTTATCTAAAGTTCTTTCAGGCTGTATTTTGGTATACAGGTGCAGAAAATGGCACTACTTAAAGTCTAAATGCTCGTGTGCTTTTTGGGTTTTGTACTTTCAATGTTTCATGTTACTTTATGGAATACATTTTTTTAAATGGGTTGTACTTGTATAGCGCTTTTCTACCTTCAAGGTACTCAAAGCGCTTTGACACTACTTCCACATTTACCCATTCACACACACTGATGGAGGGAGCTGCCATGCAAGGCGCTGACCAGCACCCATCAGGAGCAAGGGTGAAGTGTCTTGCTCAGGACACAACGGACATGACGAGGTTTGTACTAGGTGGGAATTGAACCAGGGACGCTCGGGTTGCATACGGCCACTCTTCCACCGTGCCACACCGTCCCTTTTCTAATACATTTATATTTCTATGCATATCCCATTTATTGACTTCAGATACATGCTAAATGTTCTTAAATACTGTATACAGTAGTTTTATTGTTCAATGAGTTAATATAAATGTCTTTGACATTAAAGATGTTATCGAAAGTAATAGCGTATAAAATAACGAAATGAAAGATAGTCTCTGTTACTTTGCTGCGTAACTAATTACTCTTACAGTGAGGTAACTGAGTTACTAACTAACTTACTTTTTGATAGAAGTAATTTGTAATTATAACTATTTACTTTTTTAAAGTAAAATGACCAACATTGGTGAGCGGTAATCAGTGATGTACACAAAATGAATGTTGTGATGCGTTTTTGAAATTAATGTCCCACGTGTGCTTAAAATATGTAAATATTAAATGTAATTATAAATATGCCTGTTACTACATTACATATACTACAGCACGTATATAAAACCCTAAGGCAGGTGTTGGGATGTTTTTTTTAAGGGCTTTATAGGCAGAATAGAACGGCTCCCTTTGGCTCCATTGTAAGCAGACTTTGATCACACATATTTATAATTGGAATACATTAAAAAAGCTAAAACATTCGTGTTCTTGTTTTCCAAAACTATTTTGACTAATAGGCAACATTCCTAAAATGGGCAGTACCCTCTTAAAGCACAACAATTAGCTAGGAGACAGATTTCTTTGAGACTTTGTTTACTTAATTGCAAAGCTAACACGTCGGCTTTCACACTGCACTGTCAATAAATTCATCATTCTGCTCTTGCTACTTGTTTCCAGCGTGTGCAGCTTGACAGATAGTCAACAGCATGAAGAAACTTAAGCTCCAAAATTATTGTTGAGGATTGATGTTCCCTTTTTTGAATTCATTTCCTTTCTCAGTTTTATTTCTTTACACATTTTCCCTAATTTAGGTTTGTAAGACTACCAATATATGCATAAAGTAAACATTACAAAAGTATAACATCCATTGTGTTAATATATTTACACAAAAAACGACAGATGTTGACGCACAATGAAATTAAACAACATCCACATCAAACATTGCACACAAAGAATGTGACTTATCACATTTTAAACCCAAAGTGTAGCGGTATTGCCCTCTACTAGTCAACTTTAGCATTACACGTTCTAAATGCGTTTTGATCGCCAAAGTTACTCCTAAACTCACAAAGTCAACAATTTCAATAGAAATAAAACCTAATTATCTTCACGCACAATAGCAACAGCTACACTCAAATGTTTGACCATGTTTTGTGATGAAGCTTACACATGTGGATTTTTACCATTGTTGCTGCCTGACAAGAAACAATGACTCCAGCACTTGCTCGGGTCAGAACGTTCATACTTAGTTTTTCCAGTTGTTGTTGAAAGTCAGATGTTCGCAATTTATTTTTATTTTTTTCCGGGTTGAATGAGTAGTCTTCTTCTACTCACCCCACTGCTGCTTCATTGTGACACATATGCCTTGCTGTTGCCCACTGTGGTGCGGCGGGAGTACTGCATACAAGAGCAACCCGAGTTTTAGGGTTTCCATCCATCCATTCATCCATTTTCTACCGCTTCTTCCACTGAAGTTCGCAGGGGTGACGAGAGCATATCCCAGCTGCATTCGGGTGGAAGGTGGCGTACACCCTGGACAAGTCGCCACCTCATCACAGGGCCAATACAGATAAACAGACAACATTCACATTCACATCAAGCCTTTTTGGGTGATGTTCAGTGGGCTACCAGTTGGATAGGCCTGATGTACACCATTTACCTTGAAGAGTAGACTCATTTGTTGAATGTTGTCCTTTTCAGCATGCTTTTTATTAGATCAGTCACTGTTTAATTCATGGTTGGCGAGACAATGTATGTTTAGCTAATTATATAGCTAGTGTTAGTGAGTGAGGCACCAAAAGTTCAGCAGACGTAGCGGTGGAAAGGTGGCTAAAACTGGCTAGCAACTTAGATTTCCACTTACATCTTAAAGCAAAACATTGGCAGACAGACTTTTTTTTTTGTTGAAAATCTCAAAAACATTGTAAGATGGGAGACTCGTCAGCCAAGGTACCACTGTACTTAACTTTGATTGACTCTGGTATCTATCTTGGTAAAGCTTCACTAAAAATAATGACATGATGGTAGATTACTCAAGACTGCAGTTGGATCTCCTCCCAGTTACACTTTGCAATTAAGTATGCGGACATGCTTGACTGGCTGCTCTTCTTTGCTTGTTGCTCTTTGCTTTTAGCACAGTCACTGATGCATAACAGAACATAGATGAACAAACAATACCAAAGTGTTTTTAATTACTTCACAATGCTAAATTTATCTGCTCTATTGATAGAATGCAAGCAGAGCAGAATGGGTCAAATAAAACATTGTCATACTCTAACGTCTCCACCCCAACTTCATCGGATGCGACACATAAGCAGAAGCCTCCTAAGAATGTTTTTTAAGGACATTTATAAATAACCAGTGATGTGTATTTAAGGGTTTGCAAAAACACTGAACAATTGGGTGCACTGTACTGCACAGAATAGCAGCACCTCAAGGCTTCCAACGGTACACAAAGTAAATAAATGAGGTGTTTGCACACCGAGACATGATTTGCAAACAATTGGTTCGATCTAAAAGTTTGTGGAATCTAAAGTTTGCAAGTATGGGGGTTTGTAAATTGAGCTTCCACTGAATGTTTTATCTGGAAATGTGTCAATACCTTTGGTTTGATGAGATAATATCAACTATATGCATCACACATTGGAGAAATTCGACTCTTAACACTATAATTCAATGGTCAGTAACCCGCGGCTCTCTTTAGCACCGCCCTAGTGACACCCTGGACCTCTTTCAGAGATGTGTGAGAAATGGAAAAAGATGAAGAAAAAAACTATAATTTTTGTTTCAACAAACATTCCTATTTGTTAGAAATCCCACTGTTTATGTTATACATGCTTCACTGAGGAGAGTATTTGGCAAGCCGAGTTTTGTCCTACTAATGTCAGCGATCTTTGAACTTATCATAGTTTATTTACATGGACAACTTTCTCCGATGCTGCCACAGACATGTTTAATACCACTCCTTCATTGTCTCATTTTGTCCCCCAAACATTTTATGCTGTGCGTGAATACACAAAGGTGAGATTTGTTGATGTTATTGACTTGTGTGGAGTGCTAATTAGGCATATTTGGTCAGTGCATTACTGCAAGTTAATAAATGTTAACATGCTATTTATGCTAGCTGTAAGTACATATTGCATCATTATGCCTCATTTTTCGGTATATTTCCATCCATCCATCCAATTTTTACCGCTTATTCCTTTTCGGTATATTTGAGCTCAATTAATTTCCTTTACTTATGTCCTCTTTGTATGTAATTTATATGTGCATGTCTCATGACACATTATCTGTATGTAACATTTCTGATAGTTGTGACAATTGACTCAGACTTTATTTAATTAGTTTTCTTTGCTATCTCTAGGACAGAGTGATCAAAACAAAGTGGCTACAAAATATATTATATATTTGAGGAACAAGGGCTTCACGGTGGCAGAGGGGTTAGTGCGTCTGCCTCACAATACGAAGGTCCTGCAGTCCTGGGTTCAAATCCAGGCTCGGGATCTTTCTGTGTGGAGTTTGCATGTTCTCCCCGTGAATGCGTGGGTTCCCTCCGGGTACTCCGGCTTCCTCCCACTTCCAAAGACATGCACCTGGGGATAGGTTGATTGGCAACACTAAATTGGCCCTAGTGTGTGAATGTGAGTGTGAATGTTGTCTGTCTATCTGTGTTGGCCCTGCGATGAGGTGGCGACTTGTCCAGGGTGTACCCCGCCTTCCGCCCGATTGTAGCTGAGATAGGCGCCAGCGCCCCACGCGACCCCGAACGGGAATAAGCGGCAGAAAATGGATGGATGGATGGATTTGAGGAACAAAGGAAATGTAGCAAAGGGCATAAGGCAATAAACAGAAAATCACTCCATAAGGAGAAAAAAGGCAATAGCAAAAATTCTATATGAGTCTAATAACAAAAACCCAACAATCTACAATTATCTACAAAAAGGAAAATCGATCATGCAAAGGAGTCGAGAAGCCAGCAAACTAAAAGCGCTCCAGAGGGAGGAAAAAGGAAGACAAGGCACTATGAAATAGATAGACTAAACCGAAAAACTTTAGCAACAGAAAATCATTCTCTCAGAGGAAACAAAGAAATCAATAAATAAAGCGAGACAATACTTATCAAACGTGGTACAAGGCTGTGGACAAGGCTGGAGGTACGTAGCGAGACGATATACTCTGGCACAAGACAAGAGAAGGAAGAGACATTTATACACATGAGGGAGGGTGACACAGGTGGGCACAATCAGGCAATCAGGAGAGACATCAGACCAGTGAAACAGTAGAAAGGGCAAGTGACCTGAAACGAGAGGGAGAGTTAACCTTTCAAAATAAAACTGGAAATGACAAGACAACATGAAACCAGACAAAATTTCACCTAGGTGTGACACCCACACAGATCTTCTCTAGATCAGTCAGGTTTCTGGGCTGTCGCTGAGTAACACAGACTTTCAGCTCCCTTCAGGGAGTTTCAATTGGATTTAGGTCTGGAGACTGGCTAGGCCACTCCAGAACCTTGATATAGTTCTTACGAAGCCAATTCTTAGTTTTCCTGGCTGTGTGCTTTGCGTAATTGTCATGTTGGAAGATCCAGGCACGCCTCATCTTCAATGATCTGACTGAGGGAAGGAGGTTTTTGGTCAAAATCTCACAATACATGGCTGCAGTCATCATCTCCTTAATACAGTACAGTCGTCCTGTACCGTGAGCAGAAAAACACCCCCAAAGCATGATGCTACCAACCCCATGCTTCACAGTAGGTATGGTGTTCTTGGGATGGTACGCATCATTCTTCTTCCTCCAAACATACATAGTGGAATTATCACCAAAAAGGTCAATTTTGGTCTCAGCTTTCCACGAAACTTTCTCCCAGGACTCCTCTGGATCATCCAAATGGTCATTGGCAAACTTAAGACGGGCCTTAACATGTGCTGGTTTAAGCAGAGGAACCTTCCGTGCCATGCATGATTTCAAACCATGACGTCTTAGTGTATTCCGGGTCACCATGAGTGACAGCTCGCTGACTGCTCGCTGTTGCTAAAAAGCTAAGTATCGTTCTATCTGTGTGCTTTTACTTGTTTTGCAGCTTACTTTACTTCTCAAACATATTTAATAGTTGGCACTCTATTCGGCGCCAGAAAGTTCTGTGAGTTTGGCTTCCTGCGCTTCGTGCACCTTACTCATGGATAAGTTGGCTCTGCTAGAGAGCCGTGTCCGCCAGTTAGAGTAGTGTAATTTCGTAACTTTAGATGTTGCGGGCACATCTGCTAACATTAGCTGTAGCAAGCTAACTAGCCTAGCTTGTAGCAGCCCTAAGCAGCCTACAAGCTACGGTGTACCGGTTGAGACGCATAACAGATTTTGCCCATTAGCTAGTCCTACACCCCAGTCCACCGAGCACCACACTTTAGTCATGTGGGACTCCATCACCCGAAACATAAAGCTTAGCAAACCAGCCACAATTAAGTGTATTCCCGGGGCCAGAGCACCTGACATTGAAGCTAATCTTAGGGAGCTAACTCGCAACAGGCTTAGTAAACACGTACAACAGGCTAATTGCACCACTAGTTATGCAAACATAGTTATACACGTTGGCTCCAATGACACTAGGATGAGAGAGTCAGAGATTACAAAGACAAACATAGCCAGGACTTGTGATCTCGCTAGAAAGATGTCCAGGCATCGAGTAATTGTATCTGGCCCCCAGCCTGCGAGAGGGAATGATGAGAGATATAGCAGATTCGACTCACTTAATAAGTCGCTGGATAGCTTCTGTAGACAACAGGGACTAACATATATTGATAATTGGCCCTCTTTCTGGGGCAAACCTAACCGGCAGGGCGCTATCATCGTTGAGTCACATTTGACTAACTGCACTACAGAGCAGAGGTAATTACAGAGCCTGCTAGTCTGGGTGAGGAGTCAGTTAAATTAGAACTAGCCAGCGCCAGGTTGGATAATCCCTGCACACAGCAATTTCCTTAGAATAATACACAACTGACATAATGTTTTTTCTGCCATGACTGTGCCAGAGTTGGACATGCGTTCTACTGAGGCGGCAAATTCTGATGCGTTCAGTTTATCGCAGCACCAAGCAAACAATCTCAAAATACCCGTCATATCAATTCCTAGATATGGTCGTCATTATTTTAAGTGCATTACGCATAATAAACGCAACATTATTAATATTGATACTACAGATAATTTGATCAAAAACTCCTTAAAACAGCCCACTACCTATAATATGGGCTGTTTAAACATAAGATCATTGTCTCCCAAAACGTTATCAGTTAATGAGGTCATTAGAGACAACAATCTTAACGTCATCGGTCTCAGCGAAACCTGGCTTAAACCAGACAACTTTTTTGAGCTAAATGAGGCTTCTCTTCCTACCTATACGAATGCGCATATTGCCCGTCCCCTTAAAAGGGGTGGCGGGGTCGCACTAATATACAACGGAAACTTTAACCTTAGTCCTAACCTAAATAATAAATATAAATCGTTTGAGGTGCTCACTATGAGGTCTGTCACACCGCTGCCTCTATACCTGATTGTTATATATCACCCCCCTAGTCAGACTTTATCAGTGAATTCTCAGAGTTCGTTGCTGATTTAGTGATGCACGCCGATAATATAATTATAATGGAGACTTTAATATCCATATGAATACCCCATCGGACCCACCGTGCGTGGCGCTCCAGAGTATAATTGATAGCTGTGGTCTTACACAAATAATAAATGAACCCAGGCATCGCAACGGTAATACGATAGACCTAGTGCTTGTCAGGGGTATCACCGTTTCCAAAGTTATGGTACTACCGTGTAATGTCTGATCATTACCTTATAAAATTCGAGGTTCAGACTCATATTCAGCAAGTCAATAATTATAATAACTGCTATAGCAGCCGCAACATTAATGCTGCCACATTTTTTTAGTTTTTTTTTTCCCCTTGGCTTCAGTCTGCACCCCCACTCCAGGGCCCAGGCTAAGACCGATTTTTTTATTTTTTATTTTAATCTCCTATTCTTTTCTCCCATCCCCCCCCTTGTTTACCTGTATGTCATCTTTTTTGTAAGGGGCGCTGGAAGCCGGCAGACCCGTCAGCGATCCTGTTCTGTCTCCCTGTAATGTTTGTCTGATCTTGAATGGGATTGTGCTGAAAATTGTAATTTTCCTGAAGGAACTCTCCTGACGGAATAAATAAAGTACTATCTAATCTAATCTAATCTAATCTAATGAAGACTCTTGCTGGTTTACTGCCCTCCGGTAATGGCACCATTTCCAAAGCAGGTGGGCTCTATTGATAACCTCACTAACAATTTTAACTACGCCCTGCGCAAAACCATTGATAGTATAGCACCGCTGAAGTTAAAAAAGGCGTACTCCACGGTTTACAGAAGAAATTAGAGCTCATAAATGATCATGTAGAAAGCTGGAACGCTAATGGCGCGCGACCAAACTTGATATTTACCATCAAGCATGGCGTGATAGTTTAATAACTTATAAATACATTCCAAGATGGCGGCGCCATAACAGAAGAAACTAGAGCTCAGAAATTATTATGTAGAAAGCTGGAACGCAAATGGCGCATGACTAAACTTGAGGTGCACCATCAATCACGGAGTGATGGTTTAATGCTTACCTTAGCTAAAGCTAAATATTACTCAAATCTCATCCGCCTTGATAAAAACGATCCTAAATTTTTGTTTAGTACGGTAGCATCGCTAACCCAACAAGGGACTCCTTCCAGTAGCTCCACCCACTCAGCAGATGACTTTATGCAATTATTTAATAAGAAAATTGAAGTCATTAGAAAGGAGATTAAAGACAATGCGTCCCAGCTACAACTGGGTTCTATTAACACAGATACGATTGTATATAGGGTGGATACTGCTCTCCAAAATAGTTTCTCTCGTTTTGAGGAAATACCATTAGACGAATTGTTACAACGTGTAAATGGAATAAAACAAACAACATGTTTACTTGACCCACTTCCTGGGAAACTTATCAATGAGCTCTTTGTATTATTAGGTCCATCAGTGCTAAATATTATAAAACTTGTCACTTTCCTCTGGCACTGTTCCCCAAGCACTCAAAAAAGCGGTTATTCATCTTCTCCTTAAAAGACCTAACCTCGATCCTAACCTCATGGTAAACTACCGACCGGTGTCTCACCTTCCCTTTATTTTAAAAATCCTCGAAAAAAATGTTGCAGAGCAGCTAAATGAACACTTAGCGTCTAACAATCTATGTGAAACCTTTCAATCCGGTTTCAGGGCAAATCACTCTACTGAGACACCCCTCGCAAAAATGACCAATGATCTATTGCTAACGATGGATTCTGATGCGTCATCTATATTGCTGCTCCTCGATCTTAGCGCTGCTTTCGATACTGTCGATCATAATATTTCATTAAAGCGTATCAAAACATGAATTGGTATGTCAGACTTAGCCCTGTCTTTGTTTAACTCTTATCTTACTGACAGGATGCAGTGCGTCTCCCATAACAATGTGACCTCGGACTACGTTAAGGTAACGTGTGGAGTTCCAATGTTGAAAAAATGTGTATGACAAAAATCAAAATACAGTATTTCTGTCAACAAATATTTCCCTTTGATATAAGGCTAATATAGCTAATATAGGCACTTACATCATGTTTTATCTTCATTATAACACTTATATAAAGCTTTTATTTTTTTAAGGCTCCAGACAGATTTTTTTTTTTATATTTTTAGTCTTATAAGGCTCTTTCATCACTTTGGTATAATTGAACATTACATTGGTCCACTCTCTCTTGATTCACATAAATTACCATTGTGGCCTAAAAAAAACTAACTCAATTACTGGAAAAAACAGGAGAGTCACATCCCTCACCACGCCAGAGCACATAGCTTGCCATAACTAAATTCCCCAGGCACAACAAATCATCTAGGTTTAACTTTGAAGTAAAGCTCAGTAGGCCCGCATGCTTTCTTCCTCATGTTCGTGTTGGGTTTATCAGAAAACCTCAGAATCAATAAAGCAATTAGTACATCTTATTACCCAAATCTCACCACGGGAGATTGATTGGTTTCAATAATGGCCACGGCACAAAGGGGCGTAATATTTTACGACGCTTGGTCGACTCTTAAGCCATTCAGATCCGCAGGGTTGGTTCTGGCATAAAATCACGTTATAATGCAGTGTTTCACAAGGCTGACTTGTATGCCTCCTGTGTTAATGTCAATGGTGTGTCGTGTGGTCAGCTCGTGAAAAGCTGTGTAATAGCCATGAAAAGAGAGATATTTAAGCATTTAGATGCACGGACAAAACTCAGTAAATGTGTAAAAGTATTTGGCACCCCGTATATGCTTCCAGTAAAGAAATAGCCATAAACTGTACGGCGATATTCCCAACACAAACACACACCCAAATACCCATTGAGTATGTGTTCAAATCTTAGTGTAAATGACTTTTAGATTTTGTTCAGATTTTCTTTTTTTCTAACTGAAAACTCAGACTCACCGAGTGGGTGCTTTACGAAACACTCGTAGCAAAAATGTTTAAAAAAAAAACAAATAATGCCAATATAAGACTTACATGGTGAACACTAAACATATAACGTATAACAATTAAACGTTAAACGAAGTGACCATTGCAAAGTCGTGCGTTCTTCAAATCTGCTCCCTTGGACTCCTGTCCATCATTTGGTAAAATCATGCATCCATCATCTTCCGCTTATCCGAGGTCGGGTCGCGGGGGCAGCAGCCTAAGCAGGGAAGCCCAGACTTCCCTCTCCCCAGCCACTTTGTCCAGCTCTTCCCGGGGGATCCCGAGGCGTTCCCAGGCCAGCCGAGAGACATCATCAATCAATCAATGTTTATTTATATAGCCCCAAATCACAAATGTCTCAAAGGACTGCACAAATCATTACGACTACAACATCCTCGGAAGAACCCACAAAAGGGCAAGGAAAACTCACACCCAGTGGGCAGGGAGATTTCACATCCAGTGGGACGCCAGTGACAATGCTGACTATGAGAAACCTTGGAGAGGACCTCAGATGTGGGCAACCCCCCCCCCCCCCCCCCCCCTCTAGGGGACCAAAAGTAATGGATGTCGAGCGGGTCTAACATGATACTGTGAAAGTTCAATCCATAGTGGCTCCAACACAGCCGCGAGAGTTCAGTTCAAGCGGATCCAAGACAGCAGCCAGAGTCCCGTCCACAGGAAACCATCTCTAGCAGAGGCGGATCAGCAGCGTAGAGATGTCCCCAACCGATACAGGCGAGCGGTCCATCCTGGGTCCCGACGAGGGGTCCATCCTGAGTCTCGACTCTGGACAGCCAGTACTTCATCCATGGTCATCGGACCGGACCCCCTCCACAAGGGAGGGGGGGACATAGGAAAAAGAAAAGAAGCGGCAGATCAACTGGTCTAAAAAGGAGGTCTATTTAAAGGCTAGAGTATACAGATGAGTTTTAAGGTGAGACTTAAATGTTTCTACTGAGGTAGCATTTCGAACTGTTACCGGGAGGGCATTCCAGAGTACTGGAGTCCGAACGGAAAACGCTCTATAGCCCGCATACTTTTTTTGGGCTCTAGGAATCACTAATAAGCCGGAGTCTTTTGAACGCAGATTTCTTGCCGGGACATACGGTACAATACAATCGGCAAGATAGGCTGGAGCTAGACCGTGTAGTATTTTATACGTAAGTAGTAAAACCTTAAAGTCACATATTAAGTGCACAGGAAGCCAGTGCAGGTGAGCCAGTACAGGCGTAATATGATCAAACTTTCTTGTTCTTGTCAAAAGTCTAGCAGCCGCATTTTGTACCAACTGTAATCTTTTAATGCTAGACATGGGGAGACCCGAAAATAATACGTTACAGTAATCGAGACGAGACGTAACAAACGCATGGATAATGATCTCGGCGTCTTTAGTGGACAAAATGGAGCGAATTTTAGCAATATTACGGAGCTGAAAGAAGGCCGTTTTAGTAACGCTTTTAATGTGTGACTCAAAGGAGAGAGTTGGGTCGAAGATAATACCCAGATTTTTTACAGAGTCACCTTGTTTTATTATTTGGTTGTCAAATGTTAAAGTTGTATTATTAAATAGAGGTCGGTGTCTAGCAGGACCGATAATCAGCATTTTAGTTTTTTTGGCATTAAGTTGCAAAAAGTTAGCGTACATCCATTGTTTAATTTCATTAAGACACGCTTCCAACTGACTACAGTCAGGCGTGTTGGTCAGCTTTAGGGGCATGTAGAGTTGGGTGTCATCAGCATAACAGTGAAAGCTAATACCGTATTTGCGTATGGCGTCACCCAGCGGCAGCATGTAGATGCTGAAGAGTACAGGGCCAAGGACCGAACCCTGGGGAACTCCACACGTTACCTTAACATAGTCCGAGGTCACACTCTTATGGGAGACGCACTGCATCCTATCAGTAAGATAAGAGTTAAACCATGACAGAGCTGAGTCTGACATACCAATTCGTGTTTTGATACGCTCTAATAAAATATTATGATCGACGGTATCGAAAGCAGCGCTAAGATCGAGGAGCAGCAACATAGATGACGCATCAGAGTCCATCGTTAGCAATAGATCATTAGTCAATTTTGCGAGGGCTGTCTCAGTCGAGTGATTTGCCCTGAAACCGGATTGAAAGGTTTCACATAGATTGTTAAACGCTAAGTGTTCATTTAGCTGCTCTGCAACAATTTTTTCGAGGATTTTCGAAATAAAGGGAAGGTGAGACACCGGTCGGTAGTTTACCGTGAGGTCAGGATCGAGGTTAGGTCTTTTAAGGAGAGGATGAATAACCTCTTTTTTGAATGCTAGGGGAACAGTGCCCGAGGAAAGTGATAAGTTTATAATATTTAGCACGATGGACCAAATAATACAAAAAGCTCCTTGATAAGTTTCCCAGGAAGTGGGTCGAGTAAACATGTTGTTTATTTTATTCCATTTACACGTTGTAACAATCCTTCTAATGTTATTTCATCAAAACGAGAGAAACTATTTTGGATATTTGCAGTATCCGCCGTATATACAGTCGTATCTGTGTTACTATAACCCAGTTGTAGCTGGGACGCATTGTCTTTAATCTCCTTTCTAATAAGTTCAATTTTCTTATTAAAGAACTTCATAAAGTCATCTGCCGAATGGGTGGAGCTACTGGAAGGAGTCCCTTGTTGGTTTAGCGATGCTACCGTATTTATTAATGCGGATGAGATTTGTATAATAATTAGTTTTAGCTAAGGTAAGCATGCGTTTATAAGTTATTAAACCATCACTCCATGCTTGATGGTACACCTCAAGTTTAGTCGTGCGCCATTTGCGTTCCAGCTTTCTACATAATAATTTCTGAGCTCTAGTTTCTTCAGTAAACCATGGCGTACGCCTTTTTGGAGCCTTTTTTAACTTCAGCGGTGCTATACTATCAATGGTTTCGCGCAGGGCGTTGTTAAAGCTGTTGGTGAGGTTATCAATAGAGCCCACATACTTTGGGAACGGTGCCATTACCGAGGGCAGTAGGTCCGCAAGAGTCGTCGTTGTGGCAGCATTAATGTTGCGGCTGCTATAGCAATTATTATTATTATTAGCTTGCCGAACATGAGTCTGAACATGGTCCACTCGGACTCAATGTCCAGCACCTCCCTCGTGACATGTTCAAAGTTCTTCCGGAGGTGGGAATTGAAACTTTGTCTGACAGGAGACTCTGCCAGACGTTCCCAGCAGACCCTCACAATGCGTTTGGGCCTCCCAGGTCTGTCCGGCATCCTCCCCCACCATCGCAGCCAACTCACCACCAGGTGGTGATAGGTAGAAAGCTCCGCCCCTCTCTTCACCCGAGTGTCCAAAACATAAGGCCGCAAATCCGATGACACAACCACAAAGTCGATCATGGAACCGTGGCCTAGGGTGTCCTGGTTCCAAGTGCACATATGGACACCCTTATGTTTTAACATGGTGTTTGTAATGGACAAATTGTGACGAGCACAAAAGTCCAATGACAAAACACCACTCGGATTCAGATCCGGGCGGCCATTCTTCCCAATCACGCCTCTCCAGGTTTCACTGTCGTTGCCAACATGAGCGTTGAAGTCCCCCAGTAAGACAAGGGAATCACCCTGGGGAGCACTTTCCAGTACTCCCTCGAGTGTACCCAAAAAGGGTGGGTATTCTGAACTGCTGTTTGGTGCCTAAGCACAAACAACAGTCAGGACCCGCCCCCCCACCCGAAGGCGGAGGGAGGCTACCCTTTCGTCCACTGGGTTGAACTCCAACGTGCAGGCTTTAAGCCGGGGGGGAAACGAGAATTGCCACCCCAGCCTGTCGCCTCTCACTGCCGGCAACGCCAGAGTTGAAGAGAGTCCAGTCCCTCTCGAGAGAACTGGTTCCAGAGCCCTTGCTGTGCGTCGAGGTGAGTCCAACTATATCCAGCCGGAACTTCTCTACCTTGCGCACTAGCTCAGGCTCCTTCCCCCCCAGTGAGGTGACGTTCCACGTCCCAAGAGCTAGCTTCTGTAGCCAAGGATCATACCGCCAAGTGCCCTGCCTTCGGCTGCCGCCCAGCTCACAATGCACCCGACCTCTATGGCCCCTCCTATGAGTGGTGAGCCCATTGGAGGGATGACCCACGTTGCCTCTTCGAGCTGTGCCCGGCCGGGCCCCAGGGGGACAGGCCCGGCTACCAGGCGCTCGCCATCGTGCCCCACCTCCGGGCCTGGCTCCAGAGCGGGGCCCCGGTGACCCGCGTCCGGGCAAGGGAAATCTGAGTCCATTTTGTTGTAATTCCATAGAAGTCTTTGAGCTGCTCTTTGTCTGATCACTCACCTAGGACCTGTTCGTCTTGGGAGACCCTACCAGGGGGCATAAAGCCCCCGGACAACATAGCTCCTAGGATCATTGGGACACGCAAACTCCTCTACCACGATAAGGTGGCAGCTCACGTCCTCACATTGTTTATAATGGGAGCCTCCACAGCAGCAAGAGCTATACAGACCGAGAAAACGACAACTTCCCCATTAATTTGAGTGAGGATGAAAATTTGTGGATGATATTGATAGCGAAGGACTAGAAAAAAAAAAATAATAAAAAAATAAAGTTGAACAAAAAAAAAGGCGATTGCATTGGGACAGTTTCAGATGTTTTTAGACACATTTACTAGGATAATTCTGGGAAATCCCTTATCTTTCTTTTGTGTTGCTAGTGTTTTAGTGAGATTAAATAGTACCTGATAGTCAGAGGGGTGTGTCCAAGGGTGTCTTGACGCCAGTTACTGAGGGAAGTCGACGGCAGCTGCAAAGACGGCGCAAGCTCAGCTGATCTCCGGTGAGAGCGACTTTTTACCACAATTTTTCACCGAAACCTGCCGGTTGACAAGTGGTCGGGAACCATGTTCGCTTGACCGCTCTGATCCATAGTAAAGCTTCACCTCCGGGGATAACACCGTGTGTTTGTGTGGCTAAAGGCTAAAGCTTCCCACCTCCATCGTTCTACTTTGACTTCTCCATTATTAATTGAACAAATTGCAAAAGATTCAGCAACACAGATGTCCAGAATACTGTTTAATACGGTGAAAAGAGATGACTTTTAGCCGCAAATGGTGCTGCGCTAATATGTCCCCTCCAACTCCAGACGTCACGCGTACGCGTCATCATTCCGAGAAGTTTCCAACAAGAAACTCCGCGGGAAATTTAAAATTGTAATTTAGTAAACTAAACCGGTCGTATTGGCATGTGTTGCAATGTTAATATTATATCATTGATGTATAAACTATCAGACTGCGTGGTCGGTAGTAATGGGTTTCAGTAGGCCTTTAATATACCTGACAAAATAATACAATGGGAAATGACACAATATGTTACTGCATATGTCAGCAGACTAAATTAGGAGTTGTAATGATGACTCCTACTTGGGTTCTTCGGGGACCACAGGAACTGGCACCCCACTCGAGGCAGCATTTACCATCCATTTTCTACCGCTTATTCCCTTTCGGGGTCGCGGGGGGCGCTGGCGCCTATCTCAGCTACAGTCGGGCGGTTACCATTGTTTTAATTGTTTACACATAAAGTCACTTTGGCTTTTCAGCCCGGCGTTTACAATGGTTTTGATTCTCTTCACACAAAGTCTATTCGGCTTTTCAGCTGCTCTCCCTCAGGCGGTGTCGCTTTCGTCTTCTCCCCGTCCTCATGGTCTCCCACGCTGCTAATAAAGGAACAGGTGATTAGATAACTCGTTCCAGCTGAGATCATCAACTCACCTGTCAGCTGCTTCATGGCCGTCCCCTGCCCCCAGGGAACGCGTGGACCACGCCCCTCCCCACAGGAGCCTTTGTTTGTTTACTTACTACTAAAAGACAAGTTGTCTTGTATGTTCACTTTTTTATTCAAGGACAAACTTGCAATAAGAAATATGTTGAATTTTTTTTTTTTTGTTAAAATAAAGCCAATAATGCATTTTTTGTAGTCCCTTTTATTTAGAAAAGTAACGAAACATATCTAAATAATTTTGGTACAACCCTAACCTGCAGTCAGAGTTGGGCTTTTTGTTACATCACTAAATAGACGCATTGGAAAATAATGAATGATGAACATAATAATAATAATAATAACAATAATAATGAATGATTTCATGGAGGAATTTGAATGTTGTTTGTCATTCTTATGTTGGGAGACATGATGTAAAGGTGGTTGTCTACAAGTCATTAGGGATAGACTGCAGCCTCCTGACAAACATGAACAGTAGAGAAAAATGGATGGGTGGATGTTGTCCTTATCATGAAAAAAATATTGGATTGCAGCCTTGGGGCTGCTGAACTTTTGTCCCCAAAATAAGGATGTTTGGTGTCTCCGAAAGTCTAGTGAAGGTAAGATGGATCACGTACAGTTTGTTCATACACATGCATGCAATGACTACAACATCACCCCTTTCACAATGGCTCCATAGTTGTTATAGTATTTACTTTTTAACCTTTATTTTACCAGGAGGAAACTCATTGAGATTACAAACCTCTTTTGCAAGAGTGTGCTGACCAAGGACAACCACAGCTATAAGTCATCAGCAGTTAAACACACCCTTCCATACACTCTCACAAAAGAAAAACACTAACAATTGTGAATCAAATCAACTCAAATCTTTTAAACGGCTCTTTTAATTTAGAATCAATTCGCAGTTGAAAGTAATTTTATGTACATATATGAGAAAATAGAATTGATGATTCTGATCCTGTAGTGCAAAAGACGATGTAAAAAAAATGGCCGCATAGCAAACCAAATAAAATCCCAGGTCAGCACAGTTAGGACAAAGTAGGTGTTTCGCATGCAGGGCATTGTTCTGCTGTGAATTTGAGAAGTAGTTCAAGTGTACAATTTTGCATTCACATTTTTATTTTGTACAAACGTGTATTCCTGTTTTATTAATATTTGTCTATACCAGTGGTCCCCAAACTACGGCCCGCAGGCCAGGAACGGCTTGCCAGCGTCCAAAATCCAGCCCGCGGGTAGGCCTGAATAAAAAAATTAAAAAGTTTAATTTATTATTATTATCTTAATATTATTTTTTTTAATCTGTTCTTTCTAGCCCATCCATCAATCAATGCATTTTCTCATCGATAACATGACGTCATCACATGCACGCTCTTTCAGTCAATTAGTGCACGAGGGAAAAAAAATGGCAAAATCGTTGGGGCAACAAATATACACTCCGAGTGTACAGTTTTTAAACATCAGTGGACATGTGACCTGTTTTTATATATATATATATATATATATATATATATATATATATATATATATATATATATATATACATATATATATATATATATATATATATATATATAGCCTGGTCCCCTGGCCAAATTGTTTGTAACCCAATGCGGCCCCCGGGTCAAAAAGTTTGGGGACCCCTGGTCTATACATAGACATTATATTCCAACCATCCACCCATCCATTTCCTACCGCTTGTCCCTTTTGGGGTCGCGGGGGGTGTCTGGAGCCTATTTCAGCTGCATTTGGGCGAAAGGCGGGGTACACCCTGGACAAGTCGCCACCTCATCGCAGGGACAACACGGATAGAGAGACAACATTCATACTCACATTCACACACTACTACTATTTATATATTTTTTCCTTACTAAAGTTTTATAAGTGAGGGAACATTGAAAATATTGATACCAAGGCAATTGCATATCAGATGAGATATGGCACCCCTTTATGGAATGTTTGCAATGAAAACCAAATACAATTATTATAATTGTTTCAGAATAATTCCCAATTAGGCCTATATTCGTGGGATGTGTAAATTTAAATTTTTCCGATGCAAATCTGATAATCTAACTGCTACCAGAAATTGTTTCCTTGATAAAAACAAAAACATTATAAAAATAAATCTGAACAGCACTTTGAAAGGAATGGTTCCTGAAGATCTGAATTACTCCAAAGAGCCATAAAGCCATAACAAAGACCGTTTTAACTAAAACAATTGCAGGTGAAATAAATAATTTCAACAAGTTCATATCAAAAGCCTTAAAGAAGTGAAAGTAGGTTCTATATGTCAAGACTAGGACTATGGTGTAGATTGTTTTCCCGAGGTGTGAAGCGACTGGATCGGACAAGGCGTGAAGGTAAAGACAGCTTTAATTTTAACACTCAAAAGAACTACAAAAAACAAAGGATATAAACAAAAACTCGCACAAAGGCAGAATTATGGACATAAAACAAAACTTGCAAACTGTGGCATGAATAAATAAAATAAATGGAACGAGAAAAGAGCATGAAAAAGACCAGAATGGATCATCAGCATGAAAAACAAGGGTGTATAGAGGGTGATGTCGCCAGGCTGACTGCCTGGCAACTGCAGGCTCAAATGGTGATGTGGTGATTGACAACAGGTGCATGAGTCCAAATGAATCAGGTGCGTGACATGAGGACAGGTGGAAACTAATGGGTTGTCATGGATACAAAGCATGGAGTGAAAAAATAGGAAGGGAAAAAATCCAAAAACCAAACAGAACATAGCACATGACCACCAAGACATGACACTATAAATAAATACATCTGTCGAGTCACCCACCCCCTTCCCCTCCTGTTAGAGGAAACATGCTTGGGAATCCATCCAAAAATCTACTGTCTCTTCTGGCTCAACTCCACAAACTAATACAGTGCATCCGGAAAGTATTCACAGAGCTTCACTTTTTTCATATGTTGTTACATTACATATTTATTCCAAAATAGAATAAATTCATTTTTGTCTTCAGAATTCTACACACCCCCACAATGACAATGTCTACAGTTTTTTTTTATTTTTGATTTTGCCAATGTATAAAAAAATTAAAAAATAAATAAATACAAATGATTTACATGCACATATAGAAGTATTCACAGCCTTTGCTCAATACTTTGTTAATGTACCTTTGGCAGCAATTACAGCCTCAAGTCTTTTTGCATATGATGCCACAAGCTTGGCACACCTATCTTTGGGCAGTTTTGACATTCCTCTTTGCAGCACCTCTTCAGCTCCATCACGTTAAATGGGAAGCCTGTGTTTTCATCCATGATGTCTGCATTCATCTTTCCCTTTTATCCTGACTAATCTCCCAGTGCCTATCGCTATAAACCAGGGGTGTCCAAACTTTTTCCACAGAGGGCCGCACATGGAAAAATTTAAGCATGCTGGGACAATTTTGATATTTTTCATTTTCAAACCATAACAAAATATATGAATTTTTTTTTCAATCCTTATGGCTCCTGGGGAGTATAGAGGGTCTCGGTCACTAAAATGTTAAAAATAAGTCAAATTATTATTATTATTTTTTATTTAATGCTTACAGTAAATCTCTATTTATATTTGAGGTTGATATAAAGTAAAATAAATAAGGTTTTATGCTTTTACTGTCAAAGACAACTTAGTTTTTTATAGGAAAACTGAAATATGCAGTATTTAGATAGATAGATAGATAGATAGATAGATGGATGGATGGATGGATGGATGGATGGATGGATGGATGGATGGATGGATGGATGGATGGATGGATGGATGGATGGATGGATGGATAGGTAGGTAGATAGATAGATAGATAGATAGATAGATAGATAGATAGATAGATAGATGGATAGATAGATGGATAGATATATATATATATATATATATATATATATATATATATATATATATATATATATATATATAGATAAATAGATAGATAGTACTTTATTGATTCCTTCAGGAGAGTTCCTTTATTTAGCAATTAAAGCCCTCAAAGATCAATAATGCAGGACACCATTGATTTAAATTATTTACTATTTTTGAGTAATCACAGTGAAAAGTTAAATAAAATCCTACTAAATATATTTGAAATCTGAAAGGTTCCCCACTCATAAAGTGATACATTTGTATTATTATTTTTTTTTTTTACTTTTAACACTTAAATTTCAAGATCAACTTCCAATATATCTGTCGATTTTAAGTTTTTAAACTATTATTTTGTCTGTTTTATGCTCTTTTGTCAAAACTTTGATGTTTTTATATGGCAACCACACAACATATGCAATATTTTTTCCACATAAAACATTTAAAAGTGATATTTTTAAAGTAATAATTCATTATAACATAGATTTTTGTGTCCTTTTTTTTTGAGCAATGGAAAAAAAAGAAAATAAAGACAAAAGGAACAAAAAAACTGCCTGCATGGCAGCTTTTTGGCACCATTGCCACTTTTTCTCATTAGATTTCACCTCATTCCACTTTTTTTAAATGCCATCCATCCATCTTCTTCCGCTTATCCGAGGTCGGGTCGCGGGGGCAACAGCCTAAGCAGGGAAACCCAGACTTCCCTTTCCCCAGCCACTTCGTCGAACTCTTCCCGGGGGATCCCGAGGCGTTCCCAGGCCAGCCGGGAGACATAGTCTTCCCAACGTGTCCTGGGTCTTCCCCGTGGCCTCCTACCGGTTGGACGTGACCTAAACACCTCCCTAGGGAGGCGTTCGGGTGGCATCCTGACCAGATGCCCGAACCACCTCATTTGGCTCCTCTTGATGTGGAGGAGCAGCGGCTTTACTTTGAGTCCCTCCCGGATGGCAGAGCTTCTCACCCTATCTCTAAGGGAGAGCCCCGCCACACGGCGGAGGAAACTCATTTCGGCCGCTTGTACCCGTGATCTTATCCTTTCGGTCATGACCCAAAGCTCATGACCATAGGTGAGGATGGGAACGTGGATCGACCGGTAAATTGAGAGCTTTGCCTTCCGGCTCAGCTCCTTCTTCACCACAACGGATCGGTACAACGTCCGCATTACTGAAGACGCCGCACCGATCCGCCTGTCGATCTCATGATCCACTCTTCCCTCACTCGTGAACAAGACTCCTAGGTACTTGAACTCCTCCACTTGGGGCAGGGTCTCCTCCCCAACCCGGAGATGGCAATCCACCCTTTTCCGGGCGAGAACCATGGACTCGGACTTGGAGGTGCTGATTCTCATTCCGGTCGCTTCACACTCGGCTGCAAACCGATCCAGTGAGAGCTGAAGATCCCGGTCAGATGAAGCCATCAGGACCACATCATCTGCAAAAAGCAGAGACCTAATCCTGCGGTCACCAAACCGGAACCCCTCAACGCCTTGACTGCGCCTAGAAATTCTGTCCATAAAAGTTATGAACAGAATCGGTGACAAAGGACAGCCTTGGCGGACTCCAACCCTCACTGGAAATGTGTTCGACTTACTGCCGGCAATGCGGACCAAGCTCTGGCACTGATCGTACAGGGAGCGGACCGCCACAATAAGACAGTCCGATACCCCATACTCTCTGAGCACTCCCCACAGGACTTCCCGAGGGACACGGTCGAATGCCTTCTCCAAGTCCATAAAGCACATGTAGACTGGTTGGGCAAACTCCCATGCACCCTCAAGAACCCTGCCGAGAGTATAGAGCTGGTCCACAGTTCCACGACCAGGACGAAAACCACACTGTTCCTCCTGAATCCGAGGTTCGACTATCCGGCGAAGCCTCCTCTCCAGTACACCTGAATAAACCTTACCGGGAAGGCTGAGGAGTGTGATCCCACGATAGTTGGAACACACCCTCCGGTCTCCCTTCTTAAAGAGAGGAACCACCACCCCGGTCTGCCAATCCAGAGGTACCGCCCCCGATGTCCACGCGATGCTGCAGAGTCTTGTCAACCAAGACAGCCCCACAGCATCCAGAGCCTTAAGGAACTCCGGGCGGATCTCGTCCACCCCCGGGGCCTTGCCACCGAGGAGCTTTTTAACTACCTCAGCGACCTCAGCCCCAGAAATAGGAGAGTCCACCACAGATTCCCCAGGCACTGCTTCCTCATAGGAAGACGTGTTGGTGGGATTGAGGAGGTCTTCGAAGTATTCCTTCCACCTATCCACAACATCCGCAGTTGAGGTCAGCAGAACACCATTTTTAAATGTTTATTTTTGCAATACTATCAAATTTTGCAATTTTTTCAGAATGTGTGGGGTGCCAAAGCGGGGCCACAAATGGCCCCAGGGCCGCACTTTGGACACCCCAGCTGTAAACCATCCCCACAGCATGATGCTTCCACCTGTATGCTTCACTGTCGGGATGGTATTGGCCTGGTAATGAGCGGCGCCTGGTTTCCTCCAAACACAACGCCCGGCATTCACGCGGAGTTCAATCTTTATCTTTTATGGACCGGAGATTTTTGTTTCTCATTGTCTGGGAGTCTTGCAGGTGCATTTTGGCAGAACCTTTTACCAAGAAATGGCCTCCGTCTGACCACTATTCCATAACTGGCCTGATTGGTGGATTGCTGCAGATATTGTTGTTCTTCTAGAAGGTTCTGCTCTCTCCACAGGGGAATACTGTAGCTCTGATAGAGTGGCCGTCGGGTTCTTGGTCACCTCGCTGACTAGACTAAGAGGAATGCAGCAATGTACAGAGACATCCTGGATGAAAACTGACGCTTCCCGTTTAATCTGATCGCGCTTCGGAGGTGTTGCAAAGAAGAATTGGTGACACTGCCTAAAGTTAGGTCTGTCAAGCTTGTGGTATTGTATTCAGAAAGACTTGAGGATGTTATTGCTGCCAAAGGTGCATCAAAAATATATTGAGCAAAGGCTGATGGTTTAATGTTTTATGGTTGAAGTTTATTTCGAACATCCATACAATTACAACATGATACATCCCAATTTCTAGTTCCTTTTTTCAACATGTTGGAAAAGAAGTAGGAAGAAGCAGACCTTATTTAATCCTACAACGTTTCCATTTCATAGTAATTGCTAACATTTATTCAGTTCCTGTTGTTAATTTGTACACAATTTTCTCTATAAAATTCACACAATTCTAAAAAAACATAAATAGTAAAATAAGTTGTAATTCACATAGCGAGATAAATAAGATTGTTTCATTTTTGATAAGTTCAAAATGTTAATCATTTCTTCTTCTCTGTACTTTGTAAAGACTTTCAGTGTGAACAATTTCCGAAAGTGGATCATATTGGAACATTGTTTGATTTCTTTACTTAAGCCATTCCATAATTTAAATCCACATACTGATTTACTTAAGATTATAAGTGTTTTACGTGCATACAAATGTTTTGAATTAAAATTTTCTTTGAGGAAATAATTTGCCTCTTTTCTTGAGAAAAATTGCTGGATGTTCTTGGTTAGCAGTTTATAGATGGCTTTGTACATAACTTTAACTGTTTGCGTATTCACTCTATTGTCGAATTTCACTATTTGTGTTTCAATAAATAAAGGGTTTGAATGCTCTCCATAACCAACATTATGTATTATTCTTACTGATGTTTTTTGTAACACAGTTGGTAAATGAAGTGTGGTTTTGTAGTAATTTTCCCATATTTTTACACAATACCTTAAATATGGCAACACTAGCCAACAGTAGAGAATATGGAGTGATTTTTTGTCCAATACATATTTTGCTTTACTTATTATTAATGGATTCTCTTTCCACATTATGTTGTCATTGGTCTCAGTGAAATTTGGCTAAAACCAGATGACCATTTTCCACTCAACGAGGCATCTATTCCTAACTATATGAATAATATCCAATGAAAACCTTTACCTTAGCCATAACCTTAGTAATAAATATAAATCATTTGAAGTGCTTAATATGAGGTCTGTTACAGCGCTACCTCTCCATCTGGCTGTTATCTATCGCCCCGCTTGGGCTCTATTCAGACTTTATCAGCAAGTTTTTTTCTCATCTAGTAACGCACGCATATAATATAATTATGTATGTATGACGGATTTTGCTCTCCAAAATAATCTCCCTTTTTTAAAATAAATAATATGAGAGGAAGTCCATTGACTCGTAAATGGAACAAAACAAACATCAGGATTACTTGAATCACTTCCTGGGAAACTTATCAAGGAGCTGTTTGTAACACTAGGACCACTAGCAGAGGTGGGTAGAGTAGCCAGAAATTGTACTCAAGTAAGAGTACTGTTACTTTAGAGACGTATTACTCAAGTAAAAGTAAGGAGTAGTCACCCAAATATTTACTTGAGTAAAAGTAAAAAGTATGTTGTGAAAAAACTACTCAAGTACTGAGTAACTGTTGAGTAACCTGTTTGTTTAATGATTACGGCAACAAATAATGCACAAAAACGTAAAAATAGCAATGGGCAAATTCATAGCCAGGAATATCTCTTTAGAAACTAAAACAATAATATATATTAAATAATAGTACGTTAAAATAAAAAAAATTAAGGCAAATTGAGCCACAATAACTTAACAGCACCATAGGCTCAGTAGGCATTGATTGATTGATTGAAACTTTTATTAGTAGATTGCACAGTACAGTAAATATTCCCTACAATTGACCACTAAATGGTAACACCCGAATAAGTTTTTCAACGTTAATCAATTACTTAATAAATGACCAAGTCGAGGTGATCTACCTCATATATACATATACACACATATCATATATATATATATATATATATATATATATATATATATATATATATATATATATATATATATATATATATATGTATGTATCTATATAATTTAGTTATTTATTTTGCCGTTTTTGTTGACATGTTAAAGGTGTTTTAATGAATATACATGCATGTTTAACATATAGATTCCTATCTTTCATGAAGACAAGAATATAAGTTGGTGTATTACCTGATTCTGATGACTTGCATTGATGTCCACATTTTCAAATGGAGGAGAAAAAAAATTCTTCTTTTCTGTCTATTACCACATGAAAGTCGTTGGTTTTTGGCATCTTATTTGTCCAGCTTCCATATTCGTTTGTATACACTTTACAAGAAATACATTGGCAGCAAACTCCGTAACTTGCTCGCTTGTTTGCGCTGGCTTTCGGAGACTCTTATTTTGTTAGCGCAGGGGTGGAGCGGCACTTTTATTGTGAAGACAGGAACTGTGCGATCAGTCTTTAGGCTTTTGGCGGGAAGTACGGTTGAAATAAAAAGTGTCTTTTTTCCTTTACACTTTTGATTGATTGATTCAAACTTTTATTAGTAGATTGCACAGTACAGTACATATTCCGTACAATCGAACACTAAATGGTAACACCCCAATAAGTTTTTCAACTTTTTGAGGTCGGATTCGACGTGTGACGGTCACGTGACCGCCTGGTTTTGTTTGATTGGTCCAACGTCACCAGTGACTGCATGTGATTGGTGAAACGCAGGCATGCGTAGTTCCTACTTTGAATGCATGTCTGACAAAATCAAAACAAACAAAGCGTGCATTAACAGATCGATAAAAAAAAGTAGCGAGTAACGAGCTGATTGTAGATAAATGGAGCGGAGTAAAAGTAGCGTTTCTTCTCTATAAATATACTCAAGTAAAAGTAAAAGTATGTTGCATAAAAACTACTCTTAGAACTACAATTTATCCCAAAGGTTACTCAAGTAGATGTAACGGAGTAAATGTAGCGCGTTACTACCCACCTCTGACCATTAGTGCTAAATATTATTTACTTATCACTTTAATCTGTTAATGTTCTCCTAGCATTCAAAACAGCAGTTATCAATCCTCTGCTCAAAATACCCAACCTTGATTCTGACCTGCTGGTAAACTCCCAGCCAATGTCTCACCTTCCCTTTTATCTTGAAAATCCTTGAAAAAAAATGTTGCACGGAAGCTAAAAGAACACTTAGCATCTAACAATCTCTGTAAACCCTGTCAGTCTGGTTTTAGGGCAAATTACTCAACTGAGACTGCCCTCGCAAAAGTGACTAGTGATCTATTGCTAACTAAGGATGCTGATGCATCATCGGGTCTCCCTATGTCTAGCACTAAAAGATTACAGTTGGTAAAAAATGCGGCTGCTAGCTTTTTGACAAGGACAATAAAGTATTATGCTGGGTCACCTGCACTGACTTCTTGTACACTTAAGATGCGACTTTTAGGTTTTATTTTTTACGTATAAAATACCAAACGGTCTAGCTCGATCCTATCTTGCTGATTGTATTGTACCCTATGTTCCATCCAGGAATCTACGTTTTAAAAATTCCAGCTTATTTGAGCCCCAAAAATGTCTGCGGGCTTTAGAGCTTTTTCTATTCGTGCCCCAGTACTCTGGAATGCCCTACCTGTAACAGTTAGAGAAGCTACCTCAGTAGATGCAATTAAGTCCCATGCTAAATCTAATTTATACACGCAAGCCTTTAAATAGACCCATTTGTTAGACCAGTTGATCTGCCCTCTCTCTTTTCTGCTCTGTCCTCCTCTCCTGCGTGGAGAAGTTTTTAGGTGGCCACAGATCAGTTTCCATGGAGGACACTGTGGCTGTTTCAAGTCTGGACCCGGGATGGTCCACTCCCCCGCGACTCCTTCCAAGGTTTTGTTGTTGTTCCCATTCGGTTGAGTTTTTTCTTGCCCTGATGTGGGATCTGAGCCGAGGATATCGTTGTGGCTTGTGCAGCCCTTTGAGACAATAGTAATTATGGGCTATATAAGTCAACTTTGATTGGTTGATTATGTCTGTTTTATTTTGAGAACAAAAATGAAATTTTCCAATTTGGAATAAGGCTCTAACACAGGGGTCGGGAACCTTTTTGGCTGAGAGAGCCATAAAAGCCAGATATTTAAAAAAGTATTTCCGTGAGAGCCATATAATATTTTTTAACACTGAATACAACGAAATGTGTACATTTTTAAATAAGACCAACATTTTTAGAGTATAATAATATAATAAGTCTTTTTCTTTTTAATAACATCGTAATTGTAAATTCAACCAATAGTAAATATAATTCTTCTTAACATTAATGCGACATCTTGAACAGGTGCGATAGAAAATGGATGGTTGGATTAAAACGTATGAGAATGTTTCATAATTTGAACGTTATTTTTAACACTGTGATTACTAGCGAAATTATTCATGACTTATCGTGAAGTGTGAAGTGAATTATATTTATATAGCGCTTTTCTCTAGTGACTCAAAAGCGCTTTACATAGTGAAACCCAATATCTAAGTTACATTTTTAAACCAGTGTGGGTGGCACTGGGAGCAGGTGGGTATAGTGTCTTGCCCAAGGACACAACAGCAGTGACTAGGATGGCAGAAGCGGGGATTGAACCTGTAACCCTCAAGTTGCTGGCACGGCCGCTCTACCAACCGAGCTATACCGCCCCATCGTGTTAAGCAATGTCAGCTAAGATTTATCTGAGAGCCAGATGCAGTCATCAAAAGTGCCACATCTGGCTCTAGAGCCATAGGTTCCCTACCCCTGTTGTAACATAACACAATGTGGAAGAAGTGAAGAGCTGTGAATGCTTTCCGGATGCACTGTAGGTTTCCATCCAAACTTACTCTTATTTTTGGTCTTTGCGAGTCACCCAACAGTAGAAACATGTGGCCACAAATGCCAATACATTTTGCCCATCACTACTCTTTGTCATCTTCATTGCTAAACTACGGCCATTATGGCGCACTGTTTTGCATGAATGTCAATAAATAATGGCTGGGCGCTTTATATGAAATTTTACTGCAGACTGATTCTTAGCTTCTTCCTGCTCTGTCACTGATAACAATATAATGGCAAATATTCCCAGTAATTCACAAAGTCCACAGTTTTATGCCATGGTGCTAGTGAGCAGAAATACTGGGTTTGAATCTTTGTCAGGAAAACATGTAAAATTATGTTTTAAATGTGTTATTTTGCACTAAAATATTCATTTATCAAACAGTTAATTTTCCAATAAATTCTTATTTGTACAAAACATACACTGGCATAAATCCAAGTTTGATTTAAAAAGTGTAAAAAAAAAAAAATCATAGAAATGAAACAAGTGTGATCAAATGTTGGTGCTCGAACTATTTTTTTGCGTAGGGCTCCATTTTATTGTCTAAATAAACTCTACTTCATTCTTCCTACTTCTACTTCGCTCGGGATGGTCTCCTGCTGGCCTACTAAGGACTGGACTCTCACTATTATGTTAGATACACTATGGATTGGACTTTCACAATATTATATCAGACCCACTCGACATCCATTGCATCCTGCCTCCTCTAGGGGAGGGGGGGGGTCACCCACATCTGCAATCCTCTCCAAGGTTTCTCATAGTCATTCACATTGACATACAGTACCACTGGGTAGTGAGTTTTTCCTTGCCCTTATGTGGGCTATGAACCAAGGATGTCGTTGTGGCTTGTGCAGCCCTTTGAGACACTTGTGATTTACGGCTATATAAATAAACATTGATCGATTCCACAAAACTTAAATTCCTTCCGATAAACTATGAATAGACGTGCCCTGATTTGAATAACTTTTTACGATGAGATTAAAGTACCCAATTTTGACAGGCAGACAAAATATGTTTTTCCACAAATAGAGAAAGGTTGATAATTTAGTTTTGTAAACTCACAGAAAATAATCAGATTTGCGTGTCCTAAAAAAAAAAAAAAAACAATTTCCATGCAAATGAAAGACTAAACAACCCATCAGAACTTCAGAAATACTGTTGTCACCATTTATTGTGCAAGCTTATCATGCAAACAGTGAGGTAATTTATTTTGCTTGCATTTAATTCTGTCACCAATAATTAAATGTATCTGTTGCGTATGTTTATCACATGTTTGTTCCAAAATCATGTACTGTAGAAACACAGAGACAAATGTCTGCGACACACACACACACACACACACACACACACGCACGCACGTAGGCACACATGCACGCACACACACACAAACTCAGGATGATAAGTGACATCTTTTCTCTCCTCTGCTCTGACAGCTGCCCGTGTCATCGAGCACCATGTTCACACTGCAGGTCAAGTCGGATGATTTTGCACATATTTGACAGGTATCCGATTTTTGTGTTAGAGAGAAAAGTACAGTTCCAATTTTTTCAAATCATCAAAAGATTATGACACTGATGGCACAAAATCCTTGAAATTGCCACAAATGCACTAGGCCTGAGACACAAACCATTGTGGGCCATGTTTACTTCTTACAGACCCCGTTTCCATATGAGTTGGGAAATTGTGTTTTCAACCCATATTCAGTTGAATATACTACAAAGACAACATATTTGATGTTCAAACTGATAAACATTTTATTTTTTTTGCAAATAATCATTAACTTTAGAATTTGATGCCAGCAACACGTGACAAAGAAGTTGGGAAATGTGGCAATAAATACTGATAAAGTTGAGAAATTCTCATCAAACACTTATTTGGAACATCCCACAGGTGTGCAGGCTAATTGGGAACAGTTAGGTGCCATGATTGGGTATAAAAGCAGCTTCCATGAGATGCTAAGTAATTCACAAACAAGGATGGGGCGAGGGTCACCAATTTGTAAGTAAATTGTCGAACAGTTTTAGAACAACATTTCTCAACGAGCTATTGCAAGACATTTGGGGATTTTACCATCTATGGTCCGTAAAATCATCTAAAGGTTCAGAGAATCTGGAGAAATCACTGCACGTAAGCGATGATATTACGGACCGTTGATCCCTCAGGCGGCACTGCATCAAAAACAGACATCAGTGTGTAAAGCATATCACCACATTGGCTCAGGAACACTTTATAAAACCACTGTCAGTAACTGAAGTTGGTCGCTACATCTGTAAGTGCAAGTTAAAACTCTGCTATGCAAAGCAAAACTCATTCATCAACAACACCAAGGAACGCCGCTGGCTTGGCTGTGCCCGAGCTCGTCTAAGATGGACTGATGCAAAGTGGAAAGGTGTTCTGTGGCCTGATGAGTCCACATTTCAAATTATATTTGGAAACTGTGAACGTGGTGTCCTCCGGAACAAAGAGGAAATAACCATCCAGATTTTTATAGTTGCGAAGTTCAAAAGCCAGCATCTGTGATGGTATGGGGGTGTATTAGTGCCCAAGGCATGGGTAACTTACACATCTGTGAAGGCACCATTAATGCTGAATGGTCCATACAAGTTTTGGAGCAACATATGTTGTCATCCAAGTAACTTTATCATAGACGCCCCTGCTTATTTCAGCAAGACAATGCCAAGCCACGTATTACAACAGCGTGGTTTCGTATTAAAAGAGGGCAGGTACTTTCCTGGCCCGCCTGCAGTCCAGACCTGTCCCCCATTCAAAATGTGTGGCGCATTATGAAGCGTAAAATACGACAACGGAGACCCTGGACTGTTGAACGACTGCAGCTCTACATAAAACAAGAATGGGAAAGAATTACACTTTCAAAGCTTCAACATTTAGTTTCCTCAGTTCCCAAACGTTTATTGCGTGTTGTTAAGAGAAAAGTTGATGTAACACAGTGGTGAACATGCCCTTTCCCAACTACTTTGGCACATTTTGCAGCCATGAATTCCTAGGTAATTATTATTTGCAGAAAAAAAAAAGTTTATGAGTTTGAACATCAAATATCTTGTCTTTGTAGTGCATTCAACTGAATATAGGTTGAAAAGGATTTGCAAATCATTGTATTCCGTTTATATTTACATCTAACACAATTTCCCAACTCATATGGAAACGGGGTTTGTAGAACACACCACAGCGCATGTGACGGTTACCAACATCCTGAAAAAGAACTCCCTCATCGTTACATTAGTGTTGATAAACGTTTTTTTTTTTTTAGAATAATCTGTCATTAAGTCACACGTCGGTATAAGGCGTTACCCCAAGATGCAACGACAGTGGACGACGTGCAAGTGATTGTCCAAAGCAGTAGCAAAGCAGGCAGCAAGGGCGGAAGACATGCAAACACCTCGGCGCAACACCAAGCAATGCAGAACTCTGCACAACAACAACGCATGCACACAACAACGCACCTCGCGACCTTGACATACAGTATAAAGCACTCTGGTGGTGTCCGTCAACATGTAATCAAAACAGGGACAGGCGTGTCCACACTGGCTGTGAAAGTGCAAAAGCAGTGGAAAAAACTGGGAAGAAGGAGCGCTGACACTCTAAATAAACACAAAAGACTGGGGAATGATTTGTATAGCCAGACTTGTCATGGCAAGTCATGACAAACTTTTAAATTATTCTTATTGTGAATAATCACAGTTCATTTATTTTTTTCGCAGTAAACTAAAAATTCATATTGACTTTTAAAAATACCACAATATTTTTACACAAATGTTTCATAGTCACCATGTCATAAACAAGCATTTTTTAAAATCATTTACTTGAATCCATGTAATGTATTTGCTCAAAACAGTATATTTTCATATGAAGTGCACATTTTGAACAACCCTGCAGTAATATTGCATTTAAAGTGCTGATGTACATAACTCAGAGTACAGTGTAAAACGGGTAAGAAATGAAGAAAAAATGCAATAAATTGCATTTATACTTGATTAATGGGATTTGTTTGTTGTTTGTTTACCCGCTAACTTTGACAGCTAGAAAATAAAATAAAATAAATTCATAATCCTTTATTTTATATTTGTCCTGAAATGGTTACTGATATATTAAAATAAAAATCGTTGTCAAATTGGTATATTTTAAATCACATTAACCACACTTTTCAATAGTGAGTAATCACAGTTAATTACATGCGTGCATATTTTAAAAACTTTAAAAAACACCGGAGTATCTTGACAAAATGCAATTTTATTGTCAGAACGTCTTACGCGAACATTTTTGGACTGTTCTACTTGAATCCATGTCATTTATTTGCTCAAAACTTGGTAACAGTATAGCATGAAGTGCGCATTTTTAACATTCTTGCAATAATATTGCATTTACGGTGCTGATGTACACCAATGGATAATGTACTAAACACATGCAAAACATAACTCAGGGTAGAATGTGCCCTGCCAATGCAAAATAATGCAATAAATTGAATTTATGTATGATTAATGTGATATTTTTTGGAATTAGTTGCTTATATTTTGTTAAAACAAACTAGCACTGTCAAATTATTATTTTTAAAATCATATTAACCACACTTTTGAATTTGTGATAAATCACAGTTGCTTACTTGCTTGCATAATTTCAATTAACTTTAGAAAATAGCCGAGTATTTGGACACGAATGCAATTTTACTATCAGAATGTCATACGCGGATATTTTTTGACTGTTTTACTTAAATCGTCATTTAATTGCGCAAAACTTGGTATCGTGAAGTGCACATTTTGAACAATTCTGCAATAATAGCACATTGCTAGTGTCCACAAATAGATTGTGTACTAAACTAATGCATAAACATGACATACTGTATAGTACAAAGTGGCCTGCTAATGAACAAAAAATTGTGATTATACATGGAATAATTGCATGAGTTAACTTGTTAAATTTGACAGCCCTAAAGTAAACTTAACACTAAATTCTGGACTTCTCATGTCTCTGTAAGGGGGGAACACAACAAAATAAAAATGTGCAGTCAAAATAAATTGGGTGATTAATCTGTGTTGAGACATGTATAATGTCATATTTTTGTGAATAATGCACTGATTTAATATCTTTTAGATCAGATTAACCACACTTTTGAATGGTGAGTAGTCACAGTTAATTACTTGCTTGTATAATTTCAATAAGTTTAAATTTTTTTGCAGTATTTCAACAGAAATGAAATTTCCTTGTCAGAATGTCATACGCGTAATTTTTTGACTGTTATACTTAAATTTGCGCAAAACTTGGTATCATGAAGCGCACATTTTGAACAATTCTGCAATGATAGCACATTGCTAGTGTTCACAAATAGGTTGTGTACTAAACAAATGCATAAACATGACATAGTATAGTACAATGTGGCCTGCTAATGAACACTAAGAATGCATAAACATGACATAGTATAGTACAATGTGGCCTGCTAATTAACAAAAAATGATTGAAAAAATTGTGATTATACATTGAACAATTGCAAGACTTAACTTGTTAAATTTGACAGCCCTAAAGTAAACTTACCACTATATTCTGGACTTCTCATGTCTCTGTATGAGGGGAACACAACAAAATAAGCATGTGCAGTCAAAATAAATTGGGTGATTAATCTGTGTTGAGACATGTATTCAATCAATCAATCAATGTTTATTTATATAGCCCCAAATCACAAATGTCTCAAAGGACTGCACAAATCATTACGACTACAACATCCTCGGAAGAACCCACAAAAGGGCAAGGAAAACTCACACCCAGTGGGCAGGGAGAATTCACATCCAGTGGGACGCCAGTGACAATACTGACTATGAGAAACCTTGGAGAGGACCTCAGATGTGGGCAACCACCCCCCCCTCTAGGGGAGCGAAAGCAATGGATGTCGAGCGGGTCTAACATGATACTGTGAAAGTTAAATCCATAGTGGCTCCAACACAGCCGCGAGAGTTCAGTTCAAAGTGGATCCAAGACAGCAGCGAGAGTCCCGTCCACAGGAAACCATCTCAAGCGGAGGCGTATCAGCAGCGTAGAGATGTCCCCAACCGATACAGGCGAGCGGTCCATCCTGGGTCCCGACGAGCGGTCCATCCTGGGTCTCGACTCTGGACAGCCAGTACTTCATCCATGGTCATCGGACCAGACCCCCTCCACAAGGGAGGGGGGGACATAGGAGAAAGAAAAGAAGCGGCAGATCAACTGGTCTAAAAAGGAGGTCTATTTAAAGGCCAGAGTATACAGATGAGTTTTAAGGTGAGACTTAAATGCTTCTACTGAGGTAGCCTCTCGAACTGTTACCGGGAGGGCATTCCAGAGTACTGGAGCCCGAATTATGTCATGTTTTTGTGAATAATCTACTGATTTAGTATCTTTTAGAACAGATTAACCAGACTTTTGAATGGTGAGTAATCACAGTTAATTACTTGCTTGTATAATTTCGATTTAAATTTTTTTTGCAGTATTTCGACAAAAATGAAATTTCCTTGTCAGGATGTCAGACGGGAACATTTTTTGATTGTTCTACTTGAATCCACATAATTTATTTGCTCAAAACTTGGTAACAGTATAGCATGAAGTGCACATTTTTAACATTCCTGCAAAAATATTGCATTTACGGTGTAGATGTACACCAATAGATAGTGTACTATACACATGCAAAACATAACTCAGTGTATAATAAGTTAAAGTACCAATGATTGTCACACACACGAGGTGTGGAGAAATTATTCTCTGCATTTGACCCTTCACCCTTGATCACCCCCTGGGAGATGAGGGTAGCAGTGCGCAACAGCGGTGGCAATGTGCTCTGCCAATGAAAAATAATGCAATAAATTGCATTTATACATGATTAATGTAATACTTTTTGGGATTTGTTGCTTATATTGTGTTCAAATAAAATGGCACTGTCAAATTATTATTTTCTAAATCAGATTAACCACACTTTTGAATTGGGATGAATCACAATTACTTATTCGTTTGCATGATTTCAATTAACTTTAGAAAAAAGCCAAGTATTTGGACACAAATGCAATTTCATTGTCAGAATGTCATACGCGGACATTTTTTGACTGTATACTTAAATTGGCGCAAAACTTGGTATCATGAAGTGCACATTTTGAACAATTCTGCAATAATAGCACATTGCTAGTGTCCACAAATAATTCGTGTACTAAACAAATGCATAAACATGACATTGTATAGTACAATGTGGCCTGCTAATGAACAAAAAAATGATTAAAAAAATTGTGATTATACATTGAACAATTGCATGAGTTAACTTGTTAAATTTGACAGCCCTGAAGTAAACTTACCACTATATTCTGGACTTCTCATGTCTCTGTAAGGGAGAAACACAACAAAATAAGCATGTGCAGTCAAAATAAATTGGGTGACTAATCTGTGTTGAGACATGTATAATGTCATATTTTTGTTAATAACCGAGTGAGTTAAATTTGACATTGTTAAAATAAACATACCACAGTATTATGGAATGTCTTTGGAAGGGGGTAAAATTTCAAAATCAGCAGTGGATCAAATAATTATTCCCTGCACTGTGAGGTAATAACATCTATTTATTATCAACATTCTACTCAGACAAATTCAATTCCTGTGTGGCAAAACAGTTTTATAGCTCCAGGCGCTCCATAGTTCACAGAAGACAATTATATCATAAAGCAAATGCTGTCTGATTTCCTTCAGGGGATATAAAAGTGAAAGTTGATATTCCGCCACTTCAAAAAAATGAATCACACAGAGCTGCACCTGAATCCAGCACCCTTCATCCTTAATTAACTGGACTGCTTTTCCGGTTGCTGGTTATTGCTGATATTCGCCTGTGGCTTCCTTCAGGGACTTGCTCAGTTTGTCACATCTGCAAAGACATTTTCTTCTGGCCCTTTGGACACAAATCACTGTTCTAATTGCACATCATACTCACCAAAGGGGCATTCACACAAACCCACTACTCTCTCTCTCTCTCTCTCTCTCTCTCTGTCTCTAGCTCCCTCTCTGTGTGTTGCCCACACACACATACAGTTACAGAACCAATGTAAGCTTTATGCCTGCAGTGATTTTTTGCCTCTGAAAATGCAAACCATATCATCTATAAGCGAGACTAATTTGTACAGAAGGGTAGCACAACATGCACAGCCCTTGAGTCCTGTGTGCTGACTATGCATCTCATGTTAGATGACATGGCAAAACAGCGCAATCAGCAGCCTCTGATATTTTATGTTTTTTTGTTTTTTTTAAACTCTATGTTTACCTCATTAACGGAAACCTGGAAGGATATTCTCCCATGTCCTCCATTTGTCTCTCCTCATCAATTTTTGAAAAAAAAAACACAGATTGGGGACATATTTTTTACAGTCTCATTCGAAGGTTGTCATCCAATCGAGCTCTAAAATAGCAGCAGATGGCAGGCGGTAATGCTGTGCACCTGAGGATTATCTATCGGATGATGGACTAATGGCTGCTGCGTCCTTTGAGAAATCACAGCCAACACCTTACCCTGAGTAGGCATGTTTAATTAAGTCCCTCTGAATGAATAACCCACGATTGTAGGTGAATGTGGAGACAGCTGCTTTCTGGTACAAAGTCCACCATCAATCTGACCTTAGAGTTGTTTCATCAGCTGCTCTGATGTCCCCCGGGGTGTGTTTCTTACCACACAACATAGCAATAGTAAAATTATTACTTTCACTGTTGTTAAAGCCTTTTTGAACGTTTCTATCCCAGCTGTGTGCTTAACTTTTTGTGACCTAAAAAAGAAGACACACCTTTTACTATATTGTCACCATCAATCTTGCAGATGTAGTTTGATGTAGCGACAATGATTAGGCACTGAGGACGAACTTGCGCAAGATGAAGTTTAGTTTAAAACTTTGACGAGACAAACATTTTCGCAGGAAATTCCTAAAGGCAGGAGAGGGCTCCTGATGTAGAGAGGAACTTGGACCACTGTAAAATCATTGGCAGATCCAAGTATTGACTTTTTAACCTTGCTACAAAAAATAAAACCCTGGGATCCAAACATGTGATTTAGGCTATGTCTGCACTAAGCCGGATAACCCCTTAAACAAATACTTATTTAGCTTAAGCCCCGTTTCAGTCACACTAATCTATAGTTTAAAGGGGAACATTATCACCAGACCTATGTAAGCGTCAATATATACCTTGATGGTGCAGAAAAAAGACCATATATTTTTTAACCGATTTCCAAACTCTAAATGGGTGAATTTTGGCGAATTAAACGCCTTTCTGTTTATCACTCTTGAGGTGATGACGTCAGAATGTGACGTTGCCGAGGTAACACAGCCGCCATTTTCATCTTCAACACATTGTAAACATTGGGTCTCAGCTCTGTTATTTTCCATTTTTTCGACTATTTTTTGGAACCTTGGAGACATCATGCCTCGTCGGTGTGTTGTCGAAGGGTGTAACAACACTAACAGGGAGGGATTCAAGTTGCACCACTGGCCCGAAGATGCGAAAGTGGCAAGAAATCTGCCGCCAGACCCCCATTGAATGTGCCAGAGTGTCTCTACATTTTACCGGCGATGCTAAGACAGACATGGCACAGAGATGTATGGATAACATGCAGATGCATTTGCAACGATAAAGTCAACTAAATCACAAAGGTGAGTTTGTTGATGTTGACTTATGTGCTAATCAGATATATTTGGTCGCGGCGTGACTGCTAGCTAATCGATGCTAACATGCTATGCTAATCGATGCTAACATGCTATGTACGGGCGGTGCTAAAGCAGACATGGCACAGAGATGTATGGATAACCTGCAAATGCATTCGCAACGATAGTCAACGAAATCACAAAGGTGAGTTTTGTTGATGTTGACTGCCACATAATCGATGCTAACATGCTACGCTAATCGATGCTAACATGCTAATTACCGGCGGTGCTAAAGCAGACATGGTACAGAGATGTATGGATAACCTTTCAACTATATTACGTTTCCTTTCACCCACATTTAATGCGAAAAAAACACTTACCAATCGACGGATTTAAGTTGCTCCAGTGTCACAAGATGCGAAAGTCCTGATCGTTTGGTCCGCACATTTGACCGGCGATGCTAACGCAGTTATTTGGCCATGCTATGGCTATGAATAGCGTCAATAGCTATTCGCTCAATAGCTTCAGTTTCTTCTTCAATACTTTCATACTCCAACCATCCGTTTCAATACATGCGTAATCTGTTGAATCGCTTAAGCTGCTGAAATCCGAGTCTGAATCCGAGCTAATGTCGCTATATCTTGCTGTGCTATTCGCCATTGTTTGTTTACATTGGCAGCACTGTATGACGTCACAGGGAAATGGCTAGTGGTTTCGAAGATAGCGAAAATAAGGCATTTTAAAGCTTTATTTAGGGATATTCCGAGACCGGTAAAATTAAAAACAAAACATCAAAAAATACAACAAGCCACTGGGAACTAATTTTTATTGTTTTTAACCTTTTGAAATTGTGATAATGTTCCCCTTTAAGGTCCACCCTTGGCCAATTTTTTACACGGGTAAGTGTGCCATTTATTTCTTGAATCTACGGCTCTTAGCTTTGCTTGGACTCGTTGATTGTTTACAAACTGAATGGAGAAAGGAAATAATGCCAGAAAGACCACGCCCCAGAAAGGAAGTGATGTCAGAAAGAACGCGCCGCAGCCAGCTTCATAATAAAGCGGTTTCGTAACTCGGTGGCATTGTTGTGTGTGGACACTGATAAGGTTAAGTGGGATTTACCCTGGATAACCTTATCTGGCTTAGTGTAAATGGGGCCTTGCATAACTGAAGTGTTCCTCAAGTCCTCAGCCAAGACTAAACCCTTTCTTTTTTGGCATTTCCGTTTTCCGGCACTGCTGCTGCCCACTGCTCCCCTCACTTCCCGGGGGGTGATCAATCGGATGGGTCAAATGCAAAGGACACATTTCACCACACCTAGTGTGTGTGTGACAATCATTGGTACTTTAACTTAACTTAACAATCATTTTAAAGATGTGGACTTCAAAGAAGGAGGGTTTTGATTGGAGCTTGGATCTAAAATTAATAAAAGACTCAAACCAAATGCAATCCCGAAAATCAGGAGCACCCTGGATGGGGATAGACTGAGTCAGAACCTACAGAAAAGTAGAGAAATGAGAGCAGACCCGGCGCTCAAAAATGAGAGAAAAATAAATCAAGCCGCATGTGTTGTATTTTAGCGTCCTCTTCTACTGATGTTTTCCTCAATATGTTTGAAGAAATGCTGAAAGAGTCCACCACCCACAGCCGGGGCCCCGTCAGGATTTGCCTACACCTCCTCGGTTTCAGGCTCAAAGCAATATGGTTAAAGTCCGTGGTTAAAGTCAGTGGTTGTTAGGGAAATCTGAATGAACATCTCAGAATCAGAATTTAAATTAAAAAAAGCCATGTTAGTCCAAAGTAGTAATCAAATTCAACAACATAGTCAATTTCCAGATTATTTTACTTTTTTTGGCTCAATAATCGTTTCCTCTCTGAAGTAATCATGGACCAGGGTAACAAAAACAAAAGACAATATAACATGCATCCACAAACCTGGATGCATATGCAAAAGTGTATTATATTTATCCGTACAGTAATTTATTTATTTATATTTGCACCTTATTGCTTCTTTTTTTTAAATCCTGCACGACCATGAGCTAATACAACATGAATTCGTTCTTATCTGTACTGTAGAGTTCAAATTTGAATGACAAAATAAAAGGAAGTATATGTCTAGGTCTAAGTCGATAGGGGGTGGCATATCGAGTCTGGCGATGGAAAAGAGGCGTTTCAAGTACAGTTAGTTATCTACCCATTACTCAAAAACGTATTGACATTATGGGAAATGACTGCCAGATTCATTTTCAACACCAAAAAATACATAAATGTAAGAACAACTTTGGTCATCTGGACTCTAAGGAAACATTAGGTGGATTATGAATGTTGCCAGTTATATACAAACCCCGTTTCCATATGAGTTGGGAAATTGTGTTAGATGTAAATATAAACGGAATACAATAAATTGTAAATCCTTTTCAACCCATATTCAATTGAATGCGAATATTTCCAAAAACAATTTAAAATGTGGACTCATCAGACCAAAGAACACTTTTCCACTTTGCATCAGTCCATCTTAGATGATATCGGGCCCAGAAAAGCCGGCAGCGTTTCTGGACGTTGTTGATAAATGGCTTTCGCTTTGCATAGCAGAGCTTTAACTTGCACTTACAGATGTAGCGATAAACTGTATTTAGTGACAGTGGTTTTCTGAAGTGTTCTTGAGCCCATGTGGTGATATCCTTTAGAGATTGATGTCGGTTTTTGAGTGCAGTCTGAGAGATTGAAGGTCACGGTCATTCAATGTTGATTTCCGGCCATGCCGCTTACCTGGAGTGATTTTCCAGATTCTCTGAACCTTTTGTTGATATTATGGACCGTAGATGTTGAAATTCCTAAATTTCTTGCAATTGCACTTTGAAAAACGTTGTTCTTAAACAGTTTGACACATTTGTGGACAAAAGGGTGTACCTCACCCCATCCTTTCTTGTGAAACACAACATTTTTTGGGAAGCTGTTTTTATACCGAATCATGGCACCCACCTGTTCCCAATTAGCTTGCACACCTGTGGGATGTTCCAAATAAGTGTTTGATGAGCATTCCTCAACTTTATCAGTATTAATTGCCACCTTTTGCAACTTCTTTGTCACGTGTTGCTGGCATCAAATTCTAAAGTTAATGATTATTTGCCAAAAAAAAGTAAGTTTATCGGTTTGAACATCAAATATGTTGTCTTTGTAGCATATTCAACTGAATATGGGTTGAAAATGATTTGCAAATCATTGTATTCCGTTTATATTTACATCTAACACAATTTCCCAACTCATATGGAAACGGGGTTTTGTAAATACAACTCAGTCTTCTTTTCTTTTTCCAATTTTTGACAGTGATGCCAGCAGATGGGTGTTTTATCCTTTATTTTCAAGGCCTGGTTGCACAGAGATGTTTTGGTTTCTATTGTAGTGAGCATAGCTTGAGCCCAAGCTGTTACAAAATTGGAACCATGTAAAAAAAAAAATCATAGCATGCATCTGAGTTCCTTGAATGGGTATGAAATGTACTTTTAATTTTTAACAACAGTGGTTACATTTTGATACTTTTGAGCCTCTCTTTAAATGTGCATCTCAAATTCTAGCGGGGGGTTTTGAATTACTTTTCAGCCCATAAAGCATACCGAATTACAAGGCGCACTGTCAATTAACGAGTCTATTCGGGTCTATTTTCATACACAAGGCGCACTAAAGGGGTCATTTATCTTTTTTTCCTCACACTTAAAACACTTCTTTGTGTTCTACATAATATTTGTTTGTGGAGAGACGGAGCCGACAAGCCGAAAGCAGGCTAAGATAAACAGTGGCCCTGCCCAACAGGGCTGCAGTCTAAATGTATGTCTTATGTGTGACTGCAATCTCGTCACACTCATCATTACACTATGTACTGTATAAAATTGGTTCGAGGTCAGTAAACACAACCAGAATTGTGAAGTGAATGATATTTATATAGCGCATTTTCTCTAGTGACTCAAAGCGCTTTACATAGTGAAACCCAATATCTAAGTTACATTTAAACCAGTGTAGGTGGCACTGGGAGCAGGTGGGTAAAGTGTCTTGCCCAAGGACACAACGGCAGTGACTAGGTTGGCGGAAGCGGGAATCGAACCTGCAACCCTCAAGTTGCTGGCACGGCAGCTCTACCAACCGAGCTATACCGCCCATTAATAAGTAAATAAAGCGCACAGGGTTATAAAAAAAATAAATGATTTTAAAATACGCCTTCGAAAAATGAAATATCCTGAGTCATTTAATTTCAGTGATTGTCTGTATTTTGAAGTGATGTTGAATGTTCCAGGTACACCATTTTTTTAAATTGAGAAACTTGATGAAGTGTGAATTTAAGAAAGGTCCATTAACTTGCAGCATTTCTCATATATTCCCGTTGCATGTGTTTTAGGGTGTTTGTGTTTGTTTGGTTTTAGATCATTTCTAATATGTGGACCATCTGGACATTGTTGGCCGTTTGCCTCCTGTCAGTAACTGTAATCTCAATGTATACAACTTTTTTAATGATAATATTTTCTACATTAGCTATTCAAGTACTTTTTTTATGTCGTGACTGAAATTTAGATATCGAGCTCAGCCAGGACTAAGACATATTTTAATATAATTCACAACCCATATCCCAAGTCTCTATCACCCTGTGGATGTTTTCAAATCTCTTTTACGCTACGCGGCATGATTTTTTGTCTTTGGCAAGTCGGGGGATCCAGATAAAAGCCGTCGAGGCACAGTGAAAGAACACAGATGGTTGGCAAGTTCAAACCAGAGCAGTCATAGTGTGAGGTGACAACACTCTCCCACTGTGCATTAAACTGTGCACTGCATCACAATTTGACTAGATTATTAACACTGAATATGGAAGTCAAAGTCAATCAAAAGAGCTGAAATGATGAACCCTAAGGTCTGACAGAAAGTACGTATCAAATCCAAACTACATGTTTTCCCCTTCAAAGTAATCCCCCTAGGATCTAAAGCACTTTCTCCGCCTCCTCTGCTATGTCTTTACACACTCCAAGAAGGATTCTTCGCATCTCCGTAATAACGGCCATTTTGTTATTGTCCATGTGTAACCCGCCTTGCTCAGTCCCTGCTTTTCTGTTACGCCTTGGACTCGAACTTGGGTCGTCCAGCATGAGAGAGGAGCGTGCTACCCACCAAACTAAAATCCCAAGCTATTAACTAGGTAACCAGCACTTCTCCTAAAGGGGAATTGCCCTTTTTTGGAATGTCGCCTATCATTCACAATCATTATGAGAGACAAGAAGACAAAAAGTGTTTTTGTTTTCTTTACCAGTCAAACATATAAAAATCGACTCGTTCTTTGTGACTAGCAATGCAGCTAATGCGAGCAATCTCTGAATCACTTTAAAAATGCATTCAAAAACCGCAAACAATACTAAATTTACGTTCCGTAACCTGTATAATAACCAAATTGTAGCGACATTGTTATTGTAATAGCGAACACTGAGGAACCTTTTTTCTATCGAAGTGTATTTCTGGTCTTGTCGTCCCCTCCCGAGTTGATAGAAGATGCGACTGAGTAGTTGGATCAAAAGAGACGTCAGAGATGCTTTTCTGAACCAAAAGTTGCATCATTGCAAGCGGGCGTCATTTATACAGGACTGCAGTTCCTGAGAGGAGGTCAGGTCAAATATGGAGGACTCATGATTGGAGAAGCCAAACCATCAGTTTATATTTTCTTTCTCCTCAGTCTGGGTGGATGCTAAGTCCAAACAGCACCACCTGACCATTTAAGGAGATGTTTGTGTGTAAGTGTCTGGAAAACAACAGATGTATAGCACAACCTTTAGGCTTAGCATTGCCAAGTGTCCTGGGCATGACGTTGAAGTGCATTCGGCAATAGAGGCTCCTCTATGGGGTCTAGAGGCACTAGAAGGTTAACCCCTCTACTACTGTTACTCCAGGTGGCCCTTGGCAAAGGCCTCATACCTGACGGCCCCCTAGCCAGGGATAAGGTGAAGACCTCAAACGGCGGAGCAGACGGAAGACGGTAGATGTAAGAACTACCACAACTGCTGCGATGGCAGAAGAAGGCACCCCCACATCCATGTGGGCCCAGTTATGGGGAAATAACCCAAGACCTCAAAAGTGGAACAGGCGGAGGATGATTGGTAACCCTAGGGAGCGTCACAACGGCTGGGATGGCGGATGAAGGCTGCAACAGAAAAGGGTCCCCAGTCATCTTGGACTTCATGCCACCGGACCCTGACCCAGATCTGTCAAGGAGTCTGTGCACCAGTCTCCCCACGTTAAACAAAGTCACGCAGAGGCATCCTACCAGGAGGATCGTCATACTCGTTTTGAGTGACCGCCGATAATGAGGCTTGACATTGAAGGTAAATGTGGAATATCTCCGCCAGAATAGAGCTATAACTCTGACATTCCGAAGCCCGGTTTTATTGCTTCTTCTCAGGAGAGAGCAAATTTCAGTCCACATGCGAATGTCAATCGCAAAGCTCTTTCTCAACCATTATTTACTCAGACCCGATGGTTTGCGTCCCACAAGTTGGATAAAAATATTCACACTAGCATACTGAGACATCAGAGTGCTACCGTATTAGCCTTAGAAGCTAACTTATCGCTTTCTGTAGTTAGCTTGTCAGGTTCAAACACTGATGACATCAATTAAACAGAAAAGAAGCAAGGAATCATGCAGAGATAGTGTTAAGTGTGGCTCAAATGAGGAGAGAAGTTTTTTGGGCTGTGCTCTAGTTACAGAAACAACCTACGCTCTAAAGTCCAGTCCACATGCTTCCTCTACTTATTTGGGAGTTCGCTACTTACATCACTGAAGTTTCCGTTGAAGGAAGGGGGTAATCTCAGCAGCTCCAGTTAGACACAATATATGACTATTACGGAAATGCAAATGTGCTGACACTCGTGATATCGCCCTGTCTACGCTGTGTCTGCGTCGCGGTACTCGCTGTTCGCCCTTGGCAGTCAGCAGGCCAATTCTGGAAACAAACACTGATACGAGACGACTGGCTTTGCACAGATAGAAAAAGTACAACTTCAGCACAATTGATAATAACTATAGCAACGGCCCTTAAGCATAAGAGTTGTGTGATAATATATACATAATTATTCTAACAGCTTGAAACGTGTTTGAGTTTGTAATCAATCAATCAATCAATCAATCAATCAATCAATCAATCAATCAATCAATGTTTTTTTATATAGCCCTAAATCACAAGTGTCTCAAAGGGCTGCACCACAATGCGATACAACACCAATCTGTGCTGATTGAAAAACATGACCAATCATATTACAGTATCTGTAAAGTATTAGCCCAGATTTCATGTTTTGTTTGTACACAGCTAGCCCAACAGCGTATTTACTGTAGTGTACGGTGATGTGTTGGATGTAACATGAACAGCATTATAGTGACAGTTGTCTGTTTGGTAAGGCTGGCCAGGGATGTTACCAGTTGATTTGGGAACTATAATACTGTTCATGATACATGCAGCACATCACCGTTCCAGATTTGCAGCATGACCATGTCACTCTCTCTTGGTTTCCGTCTACTCTTAGTGCTCGCTTCTATAAGTAGAAGTTCATCCTCTGTATATTTAGTTTAAATAGATAAGGTTGTGAACGCTCATTTGTCTAAAAATTGTCCTTCATTTTCCATTACCCAGTATGCCATGATTAGAACCCACACTCGCGTTTTATCCCGGGAGTAGGAACATATTTGTTGCAGGAACTCGGAAATAAATGCGCTGAATAATTACTTTCGGCTGTGTATAAAATGATGAAAATACGATGAATTTTGTACACATAACATATTGTGTCTATTGCTACATTATATATATAGTTGCAGTGTGTATATAAAATGTTGATAGAACGTTTAAGTTGTTTTAGAGCAGGGGAAGGCAACCTATAGCTCTAGAGCCAGATGTGGCTCTTTTGATGACTGCATCTGGCTCTCAGATACATTTTAGCTGACATTGCTTAACACGATAAGTCATGAATAATTCCGCAGGTAATCACAGTGTTAAAAATAACGTTCAAAATATAAAACATTCTCATACATTTTAATTCGACCATCCGTTTTCAATCACACCTGTTCAAGATGTCCCATTAATGGTAAGAAGTAATATATTTATTATTGGTTAACTTTAGAATACCAATGTTATTAAAAAGAATAAGATAATTATCATAATCTAAAAATGTTGGTTTTACTTAAAAATGAATGAATGAATGAATGAATGAATGAATGAACGGTTTATTTTGAGCCATGCAAACAAAACAAGAGAATGACATAAAATACAAAAGACATATATAGATACATTATTTTTACACCTACATTGAAAACATTACATGTGACTAATCTTTTGTAGATGTCAAGATTGGCTCAAAAGGGAGTGGGAAGAAGTAAACTTATTAGGTCCCACCCCTATACATATACAATATATATATACAATATATAATACAATAATATATATAATATAATTCAATTCGGTGGTTGCTGCTATATATTGTCTATATAAAATACATTTAAATTCACACACACTTACATATATACATATGTACACACACATATGTACACAACACACACATATGTACACAACACACTCATATATACACACACACATATATACAATTTCTATATATATATATATATATATATATATATATATATATATATATATATATATATATATATATATATATATATATATATATATATACACATTTAACTCTTATCTTACTGATAGGATGCAGTGTGTCTCCCATAAGAATGTGACCTCGGACTACGTTAAGGTATCGTGTGGAGTTCCCCAGGGTTCGGTCCTTGGCCCTGCACTCTTCAGCATCTACATGCTGCCGCTAGGTGACATCATACGCAAATACGGTGTTAGCTTTCACTGTTATGCTGATGACACCCAACTCTACATGCCCCTAAAGCTGACCAACACGCCGGATTGTAGTCAGCTGGAGGCGTGTCTTAATGAAATTAAACAATGGATGTCCGCTAACTTTTTGCAACTCAACGCCAAAAAAAAACGGAAATGCTGATTATCGGTCCTGCTAGACACCGAACTCTATTTAATAATACAACTCTAACATTTGACAACCAAACAATTAAACAAGGCGACACGGTAAAGAATCTGGGTATTATCTTCGACCCAACTCTCTCCTTTGAGGCACACATTAAAAGCGTTACTAAAACGGCCTTCTTTCATCTCCGCAATATCGCTAAAATTCGCTCCATTCTGTCCACTAAAGACGCTGAGATCATTATCCATGCGTTTGTTACGTCTCGTCTCGATTACTGTAACGTATTATTTTCGGGTCTCCCCATGTCTAGCATTAAAAGATTACAGTTGGTACAAAATGCGGCTGCTAGACTTTTGACAAGAACAAGAAAGTTTGATCACATTACGCCTGTACTGGCTCACCTGCACTGGCTTCCTGTGCACTTAAGATGTGACTTTAAGGTTTTACTACTTACGTATAAAATACTACACGGTCTAGCTCCATCCTATCTTGCCGATTGTATTGTACCATATGTCCCAGCAAGAAATCTGCGTTCAAAGGACTCCGGTTTATTAGTGATTCCCAAAGCCCAAAAAAAGTCTGCGGGCTGTAGAGCTTTTTCATTTCGGGCTCCAGTACTCTGGAATGCCCTCCCGGTAACAGTTCGAGATGCCACCTCAGTAGAAGCATTTAAGTCTCACCTTAAAACTCATTTGTATACTCTAGCCTTTAAATAGACTCCCTTTTTAGACCAGTTGATCTGCCGTTTATTTTCTTTTTCTTCTATGTCCCACTCTCCTTTGTGGAGAGAGTCCGGTCCGATCCGGTGGCCATGTACTGCTCGCCTGTGCATCGGCTGGGGACATCTCTGCGCTGCTGATCCGCCTCCGCTTGGGATGGTTTCCTGCTGGCTCCGCTGTGAACGGGACTCTCGCTGCTGTGTTGGATCCGCTTTGGACTGAACTCTCGCGACTGTGTTGGATCCATTATGGATTGAACTTTCACAGTATCATGTTAGACCCGCTCGACATCCATTGCTTTCCTCCTCTCCAAGGTTCTCATAGTTATCATTGTCACCGACGTCCCACTGGGTCATTATTGTCACCGATGTCCCACTGGGTGTGAGTTTTCCTTGCCCTTATGTGGGCCTACCGAGGATGTCGTAGTGGTTTGTGCAGCCCTTTGAGACACTAGTGATTTAGGGCTATATAAGTAAACATTGATTGATTGATACATACATATACACACATAATCACATACATACACACATGCATATACCCAAAATACACACATATCAAACACATATAAATATAATAGTATATATAATATACACTTTTGTCTAGACATTATTAACAGTTTATGGTGCCTATGGGAACAAGCTTTCATTTTGACTGTGATATTAGTGGTTAAAAGTGGATCTGTGGCTGTGGAGCTACTGCCCCTGATCAACAGGACCTGAGAACCACTCTTGCTATGTGTCCTTTTTGTTTGCTTTAAATAGTAATTGAACTGTATTAAAATCAACTAGATCAGGCAGTTTTAATAATTTAGATTGTAAAAATAAAATATTTGTGTGGTCACAATATCCCACCTTGTGTAGAATTCTTATCGCACGTTTTTGGAGTGTAACCAGGGGATGTAGTGATGTTTTGTAGTTGTTGCCCCAGATTTCTATGCAGTAATTTAGATATGGTAAGACCAATGAACAATACAATAAATGCAGAGCTGTGTAATTTAAGAAGAATTTGGATTTATTGATAATAGAGATGGTTTTGGAGATTTTACTTTGTATATGTCTTATGTGTGGTGTCCAGCATAATTTATTATCAATAGTGACTCCTAAGAATTTAATTTCTGACACCGTTTCTAGAATCACGCCATCTATATTTATTGCTGGTCCTGTGTTGGAATAGCCGAATAACATAACTTTTGTTTTCTTTAAATTAAGGGATAATTTGTTTATATCTAACCATGTTTTTAATTTTGCAAGTTCATTATTTAGGGTGGATACAAAATTTGTATAATTATCGTTAGAATAGAAAATATTAGTGTCGTCTGCGAATATGACTAATTTTAATACATTTGATACTGTAAATATGTCATTGATATATAACTTAAATAACTTTGGACCAAGAACGGATCCCTGTGGAACCCCACAAGCAATGTCCAAATGCCCAGATGTAAACTCACCCATCTTCACAAACTGCTGTCTTTGTGTTAAATAGCTCCTTATCCATGTCAAAGCTACTCCCCTTATTCCATATCTGTATAATTTTTTCAGTAATATTTGATGATTGATGGTGTCAAATGCTTTACTCAGATCCATGTAAATTCCAGCTGCATATTTCTTACTATCTAAACTATTGGTTATCTCTTCTACTGCATCAATTATTGCCATACATGGTGACCTTGCTGTCCTAAAACCGTATTGACTTTCATTAATCATCTTATGTTTATATATGAATTTTCTCTAATCTAATGTTAAATAATTTCTCTAAGATTTTGGAAAACTGCGGGAGCAAAGAGACAGGTCGGTAGTTTGTGAAGATGTGTTTGTTCCCATTTTTATATATTGGTATTACCTTTGCCATTTTCATTTTATTAGGAAATTGTCCTGTTTGGAAGGACAGGTTAAATATGTAAGTTAGTGGTTTGGTGATGGAATGTATGGTTTTTTTCACAAGTGTCATATCTATGTCAAAACAATCAGTAGATGTTTTATTTTTGCAATTATTAACAACATCTATTATTTCCTCTTCAGTTACTCCCAACAGAAACATACTCATTGGATTCATTTCAATCGGTGACTCCATTTCATTGCTGCTATAATCAGGGATTTTGGCTGCCAATTCTGATCTGACATTTACAAAGAAACTGTTAAAACTCTCCACAACATTATTCATATTATAATTATCTTGGTTGTTATAAGTGAAATAGCTAGGATACGAGTTATTTTTTGATTTGCCTTTAATTATAGTGTTAAGTATTCCCCACACCTCCTTAGTGTTGTTCTTATTCCTATGTAATAGATTGGTATAATATAATTTCTTACTAGTCCTTATTATATCAGTCAATTTATTTTTATATGTTTTATATCTATGTTCAGAGTCTTCAATCAGTTTCTTTGTATATTCATTTTTGGAGCCAGGTTTTACATTACTTAATTTGATGAATTGTCTATATAAAGTGTTTTTCTTTTTACAAGCGTTTTGTAAACCCTTGGTTAACCATGGGCACTTTAAAGTTTTGTTGTTGTTTCTAATTTTTTTTATTGGACATTTTTGGTTATATATTGAATTAAATATATCTATAAATGATTCAAAGGCACTATCCACATCCTTTTTATTGTATACGCAATCCCAGTTTTGCATGGTTAGGTCCTGATTTAATAGATTGAAAGAGTCTTCTGTTCTAACTCTTTTGTAAGTATATTTTTGCTGTGAATTCAGGTCTGTACTGGTCTTATCATTATACACTGTGAATACAGGCAGATGATCGGTTATGTCACAGACCATTACTCCACTGATGTTTGAAGACTGCATATTATTTGTGAAGATGTTATCGATGAGGGTTGTACTGTGCGATGTTATTCTAGTCGGTCTTGTAAGGGTTGGGTATAAACTCATACTGTGCATCCTGTTAATATAGTTTTCTGTTGCTATGTGGTTATTTGGATTCATGAGATCAATATTATAATCCCCACAAATAAATATTGTTTTATTACCTATTTCTGAGAAAGTTTTTTCAGCCCACTCAGTAAATAGTTCCACATTTGAACCTGGTGACCTGTATAAACAGCTAACTATGATATTTTTCTTCCTTTCATTAATGATTTCTATTGATAAGCATTCAACTATATCATTTACTGATACAGTCATGTCTTCTAATATTTCATATTTATATTTCTTATGAACGTACATAGCGACTCCTCCACCCATTTTATTTGTTCTGTTAACATAGTTTAAATTATAATCCTTTACCTCAAAATCTATTCCTTTTGCTTCATTAAACCATGTTTCGGATATAGCAATTATGCTAAATGGATTCACAAAATGTTGTAAGTAGTCTTGAATTGCACTGGAATTTGCATACATGCTTCTACTGTTAAAATGGATGACTGAAAATGTGCCTTTTGATTTTATTGAGTTATTATATTCCTTTTCTGAATAGTACTTGCAGTTAATGGAGTCAGATGATGGAAACATATCTGGATCGAGATGATATTCCAAGTCTAATGAATTGTGATCAGTATACTCAGATGATTTTAGTTCAAAAAGCTCAGAATCTAGAATCCTTTGTTGTATTGTTAAATTGTTGTCTGTAATATCAGAGGACTGATTGTATGCCATTGAATGAACTTGTTGATGTACTTTTTAACTCTCCTTGTCCCACTAATTCACATATTTATTCATATCTCTTCAGTTCCTGTATGTCTCTAACAACCAGCACTTTTGCTTGTTCAGGTGATCCGTTCAGTTTTATGAATATTTTACAGTTTGTGACCCAAGTATTCTGTATTTTGTTTTGTTTCCTTAAGTGCCTGGCTTTTTTTGCAATATCTGCATTCCTTTTGATTAGGTGATCATTCAAATATACGTTGGTGCCTTTTAGCTTTCTCCCTTGTTTCATTAGTTCAGTCTTTCTTTTCCTGTTGACGAACCTCAGGATGACTGCAGGCATGACGTCCCTCTTCGCAGGCAGAGGATGACACGCTTTGATTGAGTTCTTGTCCAGATGAATGTCTCTGGAAGCCAGAAAGTCCACAACCTGCTCCTCCACCGAGCCAGCCTCCGGGTCCCCAGATGCACTCTCGCTCCCCGCAGCATGTGCATATGAGCGGGGTTTAAATTTTAGCCCCGTCACAATCACATCATTCAGTCTAGAATACTGCTCCAGATCTTCCACTTTCCTCTCCAACTCGCCAATCTTCTTATCCCTCTCCTGGATGCACATACGGAGCTCCGTGACTTCATCCACGAGTTTAAGAATTATATCCTGTTTAATCCATATGTCATTTACGTCTTGTGATAGAAACTGTAGTGACTTTTTAATGTCCTCATTTTCCTCCGCCGCTGGGGTTCTCTTCGGTCCCATGACGACGAGCCCTTAAGACCCCACAGTCTGTTTAGAGATGATATTTAGCTGCTCAGCGATGTGTTGACAACTTCTGCGTCTTTGTTAGCAGCTAACAAGCTAAGCTAACTGGCGAGCTAATCTAAGTCAGCACGAAGCGCGTCAAAATGCTTCTTGCGCACCGAGACAATTTTATCCCTAAATAAAGACTCAAAGATGTGAATTATATTTATATAGCGCTTTTTCTCAAGTGACTCAAAGCGTTTTACATAGTGAAACCCAATATTTAAGTTACATTTAAACCAGTGTGGGTGGCACTGGGAGCAGGTGGGTAAAGTGTCTTGCCCAAGGACACAACGGCAGTGACTAGGATGGCTGAAGCGGGAATTGAACCTGCAACCCTCAAGTTGCTAGCACGGCCACTCTACCAACCGAGCTATACCGGTTACATAAGATGTATTTTATACGACGTGAATATTTAAAAACTGGAGAAAAAGTAATAAGACTTCCCTGTCGCATTTAGTTGTATTCAGTGTTAAAAAATATGATATGGCTTTCACGGGAAAACATTTTGTAATATCTGGCTTTCATGGCTCTCTAAGTCAAAAAGGTTCCCGACTCCTGTTTTAGAGGCTTTAAAGGCTTCCTTTTTACCACAGTGGAGAGGCGGAGCCGACGAGCCGACAGCGGGCCAGTGCAAATGGTGGTCCTGCCCAAGATGGCGACCAGGAGGCGGAGCATGCAGCAGAGCGGAGAGGCTGGGCACGGCTGCAGCGACACTACAGCCGTCAGAGTCAGGTGCGTACACAACACACCTGTGCTAAATCCCTGCATCTTCTGCTGCAGCACAAAAGGGGAGAGAAGTAGGAGAAGGAACAACCGGCAACAACGACCACGAGAGCGACGAGATCAACCCAGAGCGAGATGCCACCCTGCGGAAGACGCAGCCACCGGCCACCGAAAGGTGCGCCGCGAAGAGCAGGAAGAGCCGGCGCGCTAGAAATTGGCGCGACAGACGGGCAAGAAGACATGATTGTTGAAATAATAAATCAGAGTCAAACCTGTTACGATGCGTCTTGTGTCGACCGGCACTGCAACCCACACGAGGACGGCTGGAGACCCGTCACAACCACATTTTGCAAGCGTTTTTTTATCCATCCATCCATGCATTTTCAACTGCTTATCCCTTTCTGGGTCGCGGGGGGTGGTGGAGCCTATCTCAGCTGCATGCGGGCGGAAGGTGGGGTACACCCTGGACAAGTTGCCTGCTCATCGCAATACTAACACAGACAGACAAACAACATTCACACTCACATTCACACACTAGGGCCAATTTAGTGTTGCCAATCAACCTATCCCCAGGTGCATGTCTATGGAGGTGGGAGGAAGCCGGAGTACCCGGAGGGAACCCACGCAGTCACAGGGAGAACATGCAAACTCCACACAGAAAGACTCCGAGCCCGGGGATCAAACCCAGGTCCTACGTACTGTGGGGCACATGCACTAACCCCTGTTCTAACAAGCAGCCAGTGGTTTTTTTTTATAATCTTTAACAGAAAAAAAAAAAAAGACGTGTGTTCTTGTCTCTCAATGTGCCGCGGGCCATTAAAAAAACATTGGTTACGGGCCACAAATGGCCCCTGGGCTCCACTATGGACACCTTGTACAATAGCATACAGTTCATTATTCATTAAACCTGCTTACACTGCTGGAGGTGCAAACACTGCATGTGGCCTTATGTGTGTGCTAATACCCACGACATTTGTCAGATTTCTACAATCTTATGCAATCTGTTACAAGAGCTGCATCAATATATTGACCTTAAGGTGTGAATCCTTGTCTTTCTGTTGCAGGTCCCAGGTAGCCAGGATGAGCAGTCAGATAAAAATGTCCTGTTAAACAGGAGGAAAAAGCACATAAAACTTTTCAGTTGTTCACAGACTGGTCGCTCTCATCAGAATTTATTAACAGAAATTACAAATCCACAAATCACTTCATTTCCCATATCTTTTGTCACTTTGTATTATAATGTCAATGTATTTTACTTTATCTTCACCTCTATTTTCATCAAAACACTCAAACTTTCATTAAACTGTTACTGTATCACTGGAGTTATAATTACCATAACAATAATGTATGCCTTTTCCCCATATATTTTCACATATCCACATCATCACTCCAAAACATACAATATAGTGCCCGATTAGACCTTATTTTACTGTCTTGTCTTTCTCAGGAATATTTACCTTTAATTTAATGCACTTTTTAGCAACATTCATTTAAGCACTTTACTTTTCTTCATATTGTTCTTCTTGTAATAGCAGCATCAAGTTACTGTACTTGAAATGTTCATTGACCATTCCTGAGAGCTTAACTTATATAACCATGTCTAAACACAATGAAATAGCATGTAAAACCTTTTTCAGAACACACACATTATATAAAATATATTACAAAATCAATAAGAAAACGGGGGCTCTAATTTGGGAGTCTAAATTAGGATCATAAGTTCCTATACAAACATTGCGCACTCACGTCGCCATTTTGTATTGATTACTGCAGCCATACTACTGTGCTCGGCACTGGATTCATTCACAAACACTAACTACACCTTGCAAACACTTTAGAATTAGGCTCCACCATCAGAACATGTACTTAAAATTATAATGACCATATAGATACCATTCAGTGAGTTGATTCACCAGAACTAACCTGTTAAACAGGAGGAAAAAGCACATAAAACGTTTCAGTTGTTCACAGACTGGTCGCTCTCATCAGAATGACGAGACACTTCCGGTCTGCAGGTAATACCATTCAATTAGGAAGAAACGCTCTACTGCCCCCTGCTGACCAAGGTGAATATCGACAAATGTGGGATGACGGCTTCAAAACGAATTCAAACCACAAAATAAAATAAATAAATCAACACAAAAATGTGACACATTATGGGTGGGTCACACGCTCCCCGACAAAGAAAAAACAAAATACTCTTCTCAATACACTTTTTTTTCAAATCAAAACTTGTATGTAATGTATGGCATCATGACAGTGTATGGCAGTGTTGGGTATAGTGTCGAATAGGGTGGGTAATGTGGTGTTGGGCCTGACTGTATTCCCCATGCTGGCAATGTCTGTGGCCCACAAAGTCAAATATTGTTGACTGACCCAATTGACTGGTAGGATGGCTGACCAAGAGACTCGTAAGTCAGTGTCCTGGGTGGTCTCCTGTCTCACACTGGTCTCTTGACGGTACCACACTGAGGGGAAGTAGGACTGTCTTGGTTAGTGTCATACCTGGCTTGGTAATGTTCATTTTCAGCATTTGGTTCATATTCGTGTTCACTGGATTGTTCTTGCTCCATCAGTTCAGGTTCCTCTGCTGTGAAGCTAGGAGGATGTCTGTGCTCTCCTGCTTGTGTGGTCAGCCTTGCTTGTTCATGTAAAGATGGAGAAGTAACAGGGTTTCTTTGAGGCACATGGGTGGTTGTTATATTTGACCTTTGTGACTCTGCTGGCCTTGATACTCTGAGCCAGTACTGTGGTCTTGGGCCATCTTCATCAGAGTCAGATGAAACACTGCATTGGAACGTCTCTCTCTCTACATTCCTTTCAACCTTATTCCTCTTCCTTTCTCTTTCTTTAGTCTGTACTTGGTTCTTTGACTCTTCAGCCACACTCACAGGTAAGTCATTTACCAGGTGGAGGAGATTCTTATGTAGAGTACGGACCTTGCCACCACCTGTCTCTGGAGACACTCTGTAAACAGGGCTGTCATTTATTTGTTCCTTAACAATGTTTACTGTTTGTTCCCAGTAGGACCTGAGCTTTCCTGGACCTACTTTCTCACTCATGTTGCGAATTAAAACCCTGTCACCAGGCTGTAGAACGGTCCCCTTCACATGAAGGTCATACCGTCTCTTTCCTCGTGCACTAGACTGCTGACTGTTCTCAGATGCAATGCGGTAGGCCTCCTTCATTCTCGCAGCCCATTTGTCCGCATACCTTTGGGATGTTTCACCCTCCTCTTCAGAGGACAGACCAAAGAGCAGATGAACGGGGAGGCGGGGGTGGCGCCCAAACATGAGGTAGTGGGGTGAGAAACCTGTTGCCTCATGTCTAGTGCAGTTGTATGCGTGCACCACCGGTGGCAAATGATCCTTCCAGTCGCTCTTTTTCTCCTCTTGCAGTGTTCTCAACATCTGAAGCAACGTCCGATTGAATCTCTCGGCAGGGTTTCCCTGTGGATGGTACGAGGTTGTCCTGGAGTGTCCCACCCCAGACAGTTGCTGAAGGGTCTTGAACAGGGAGTTCTCAAACTCTCTGCCTTGATCATGGTGCAATTTGGATAAAAAACCAAAGCGAGAGATAAAGTCATTAAATATTTTCTCTGCAGCTGTTCTGCCAGTCTTATTTCGTGTTGGATATGCTTGGGCAAATCTGGTGAAGTGGTCTATGACTACTAAGATCTATTCATATCCACCCTTACTTTGCTCCAAGTGCATGTAATCGATAGATACAAGCTGAAGAGGTGCACTGGTCGTAATACTGCCCATTGGTGCTCGGTCATGTACTACAGGTTTCTTTTTCTTAATACAGGGGCACTGTTTTGTGACATGTGCCTCAATGTCCTTTTTCATGAAGGGCCAATAAAAACGATCTCTTGCCAGTCCAATGACTCTCTCTGATCCTAGATGTGCCATGTCATCATGGAGATGCTTCAATACAAGGGGCCGATATTCAGAAGGTAGGACAAGCTGCTCTCGTCCCCCTGCACTCCTGTACAGAAGGCCACATTTCATATACAGTTTACCCCACTCATGCATGAGTCTTTTCACAGGGCCACCTGCTTTCCTCCTGTCCTCATGTGTCAGTGCTGTCTTTGTCTGTTTCAGCTTGATTATCTCACTGATGGCTGCATCCTGCATCTGAGCTCTCATTAGTTCACTTTGGCTGATGGTCGGTACTGGGTACTTAACTTGAGACTCTGAACTTTGGGCCAGGTTAAGAGAAGCAACATAGGCAATGTCATACCTTTTTGCAGCCTCACTTTCTTCCCAAGTAGCACGTATTGCATCTCTATCGAGCTCTTCAGTACACTCCTCAACATAACTGTTTATGTCCAGTGGGAGACGAGAGAGTGTGTCAGCATCCACATTGACTTTTCCTGGCCTGTACTTTAGGTTGAATCTCAAGTCAGCAAGCTCTCCAACCCATCTGTAGCCTGTGGCATTTAGCTTTGCAGTACTCATCACGTATGTCAGTGGATTATTATCTGTATACACTGTGAAGGATGGGGCATAAAACAGATAATCCCTGAATTTTTCACATACCGCCCACTTTAAGGCTAAGAAGTCCAGCTTTCCAGAGTGAAGGTTATAGTTCTTTTCAGCGGGGGTCAATGTCCTTGAACCATATGCGATGACCTTCAGCTTTCCACTCTGTCACTGGTACAAGACTGCACTGAGTCCCTGCTGACAGGCGTCTGTGTGTAGTGTAAAGGGCAGTTCAAAGTCAGGGTACGCTAGTGTAGGTGGGTGTGACAAGATGTCAATGAGCTGCTCAAGGATGGTCTGGTGACAAGCAGTCCACTGAACGAGGTCTTTGAAGGTAACTGGGCGGTATGGCGTAGTGGGTAGAGCGGCCGTGCCAGAAACCTGAGGCTTGCAGGTTCGCTTCCCACCTATGGACATCAAAGTCGCTGCCGTTGTGTCCTTGGGCTGGACACTTCACCCTTTTCCCCCGGTGCCGCTCACACCGGTGAATGAACGATGAATGAATGATTGGTGGTGGTCGGAGGGGCCGTAGGTGCAAACTGGCAGCCACGCTTCCGTCAGTCTACCCCAGGGCAGCTGTGGCTACTGATGTAGCTTACCACCACCAGGTGTGAATGAATGATGGGTTCCCACTTCTCTGTGAGCGCTTTGATTATATAACAATAGAAAAGCGCAATATAAATCTAATCCATTATTATTATTATTATTAACTGTGCTCCTTTACCTTTCTTCATCTTCCCCTGTGTTGCATCAGGATTTACTTTCACTTGTAGCAGCCCATATATTGGCTTAGCGATGCGGGAGAAATCTTGAATGCACATTCTAAAGTAACTCGGAAAACCTAACAGTTTTCGGACATCCCCCACCGTAGTGGGTCTTTTCTCCCTCTGTGATATTACAGCCTCGATGTCTTTTGGGTTTATTCTCACCCCATTAGCTGACACCAACCTCCCCACATACCTGACCTCTGGCTTGAACAACTCACATTTTGTGGGTCGCAGCTTGACTCCATGATGTTGCAGGGCTCTCAGGACACGACACACTGCATCGACATGATCAGCAAAGGACTTGGAGTAGCAGCGAATGTCATCAAGGTAAGGAATACAGCAATCATCACGCAAGGTGACAAGCATCTCCTCCATGCTGCGTTGGAAAGCAGCAGGGGCATTGCTGAGACCAAACGGTATTCTCACCCACTCATGTAGACCCCAAGGCGATATGAAGGCTGTCATGTGGCGGGATCCTTCAGCTATGTAGCCCTGATGATAGGCTTTGCCTTGGTCAAGAATGGTGAACCAGCTGTGGCCGCCCATGGTGTCCAAGATATCCTGGATACGAGACAGTGGGTGGCGATCTGGCACTGTTTTCTGGTTCAACTGCCTGTAATCAATACACAGTCTCAGAGAGCCATCACGTTTTCTGACAGAGACAACAGGTGCTGCAAAGGGTGATTTTGACTTGACAATCCAGCCTTTTGCAAGCAGCTCTTGGATGTACTGTTTGACCTCTTGAAATAGTGGTTTGGGAATGGATGAATATGTTTTTTGGACTGGAATATCATCTTTCAGACTTATGGTCATATGGAGGCTTGGGATGTCCCCAATGTCACCCTCATTGCGAGCAAACGCTCCTGATTCCTCCATCAATATTTGTTTCACCTCCTCTTGTTGATTATCTGTCAGATGACTGACATCCACTGGTGGGAGCCACAGGTCTGCAGTGGTTGGGGCCTGATTAGAGCTGGGAGGAGATGAGGAGTCAACAGTATTAACCTGAATACTTTTAGGGTCACTGTGGGGACTGTCTGTCCCTATGACTTTGTCAATGGACTCAATGCTGCCTAGGACTGTAAAGCTTGGCAAGGTCACATCATGATGGGAGTGGTTTGACATGGGCACTTTAATGAAACACCTGTCAGTCTGGTGAATCTCCAGTAGGCCTGCTCCAATGCTCAATGACTCCAGCTGTACACTGTCAAGGTTGGGTTCAAACAACACAAATGACTCTGAGGGGTTAATCTTGGCTGGAACCCTGCACTTAACGTAAACTACCTGACCTGAACAAATTGTGACCTCTTTGAAACCCACTTTTACAGTAGCATGTTTCTCTTTTGGGGAGTTCTGAGTCCGAATAAAACTGACTATGGCCCCGGCACTAACATCATCAATCTCCATGGCACCTGCGAGGAGGTTAGACAGAATGGACATGAGTTTAGGCCGGCCTTCATTGCTTTTAATGAGTTCTTGGATTACGTTAAAACCAACTAATGGTCTGTCTAGTTTCAGGCAACTCACTAGGAAGGGTACACGGATGGATAAGTCTGGATCATCATTGCCTTGCAGGTTTACCACCACTTCAACCCATCCGTCGTAAGGCACTTCATCACCTGTGACTCCCGAAACATTCAGCTCACTATCCAGTAGCTCACAGAGAGGTCGAATATCTTGGCTAGGCAGATATTTGTTTTTCCATGTGCGGTCAATTAGGCTCACATTAGCTCCTGTGTCCAGCAGGACAGTGACACCGTAGCCACCCATACTACATTTCAGCAGTGATTTGCGGCCAATGAGTGGGGCTACTAGCTTGCATGGCTGTGATGTAATATGGGATTGTATTATTGTATTGTGTTTGCATCACTGATCTTAGCTGGCTTTGGGCCTGTTTGGGGTTGGGACATGGGTGCAGGAACGGTCAAAGGTTGTCCCTCTGTCTTCACCGCGCCTCGTTTCCCGACGGTTTATGTTTCTTCAAGCACCCAACTGCACAATGGCCTTCTTCTCCGCATGCAAAGCAGTGGTTGCAATTTGGATTGGACTGTGCAACACATTGTGTGCAGCCATAGGGTCTCTGTATCTTTATCTGAGTTCTGGGCTTGTCAGAGTCACAGTAAGGTGTTGGTGCACAGCGTTGGTCTGGTGCATGAGCCTGCGTGACCAGCTGTTTCAGGGTCTCCATTGCCTGGGTCAATGCTTCAACCTGGGAGCTAAGTCTATGTATTGTGTCATCTTTATTGACGATGTTGACTTTTACCTCACTCTTACCTTTCTCCTCAGGTTCAGCCTGGGTGCTGTGGGCCTGACTTACTCTACGGGCAGAGCTGCGACCAAATCGGCGCTTTCTCTCACTTTCCTCTGTGGTGGTCTTTATCACCTGTCGCAGCAAAGCTTCATCAGATACTGTTGGGTCAGCAAGGAGAGGCTTGAGCTCACGTCTGACATCATCATACTTCTCTCCTATTCCCTAACATATTGTGTTCAGGAATATGCACTGTATTGTAGAGGTATCATACTTTACTACTGAGTTTGTCTGTTTGGTAGTGAACATAATCTTTTGTTTGAGGCCAATCATTCTATACAAGAATTGCTGTGGTGTCTCATTTTCATGTTGCTTGGCACACATCAAGTCCTGAAAGAGCTCTGTGCATCCCTTTTCACCGAGGTGTGACTGGAGGAAGCTTTTGAGTTCTGTGATAGTCAAGTTGTCTTTGTTTGTCAACATATCTCTGAATTTGCCAGGTTTGATTGCACGGAGCACCCCTCTAATGACCTCACCCTCAGTGTGTTTCTCTCTGTGACCTTCATCTATTTGTTTGCATAAGCTGTTGTAGCTGAGATCAGATGTTGTGTCACTTATTTGGCCCCCATGTATCCTGAACTCTTTTCGCTGGAGATAAGCAAGATCTTGTAGGGAGACCAACCTCTCGGGAGTTTGGCGTGGTGTGGGTTCGATATCACAATGGTGACATAGCTGGTTGCCACCTTGTGCTGGTGTTCTTAAAGTCATTAGGGGGTCCTTTGCATCATGGTTGTTCAGGTGTGGGTTAGTTGTGGTTGTCAGGCCAGAAGATGTGTTGGGAGTCACACATTCCTGTAACTTCCTACCTAGTTCTTCATACATGGCTTGTAGTTGCTTCATATCTGGTGTTGTTGTGTGGGTGTGTGTACTGGGGTTAGTGTGTGGACATGTAGTGTCACCTGAGTGTGTGGGTGGTGCATTTGAACAAGATGGCTCATCATTTGAAACAAAAACAGGTAATTCAAAACAATCACGTTTTTTGATAACCTTCAATATTACATCATTCAATATCCATCCATCCATTTTCTACCGCTTATTCCCTTTTCGGGGTCGCGGGGGGCGCTGGCGCCTATCTCAGCTACAATCGGGCGGAAGGCAGGGTACACCCTGGACAAGTCGCCACCTCATCGCAGGGCTAACACAGATAGACAGACAACATTCACACTCACATTCACACACTAGGGCCAATTTAGTGTTGCCAATCAACCTATCCCCAGGTGCATGTCTTTGGAGGTGGGAGGAAGCCGGAATACCCGGAGGGTACCCACGCATTCACGGGGAGAACATGCAAACTCCACACAGAAAGATCCCGAGCCTGGATTTGAACCCAGGACTGCAGGAACTTCGTATTGTGAGGCAGACGCACTAACCCCTCTGCCACCGTGAAGCCCATTCAATATCATCAAACGACCAATACCTTCATCATTAGAATTAAACAGATCATCAGATTGCATAAAGGAAAGGATATGGTCGATGCAGCTTTCCTCATTGGTTGAGCTCAACTCATCTGTGCCTGGATGATCAATTCCGATGGACATCGCAACCTCATAGGCTTCGGTGCCTGAGAGATGGTATAGTTGCTTTTTGATGCTCCATAAGAGTTCTTTGCGTCCTTCAGACATGGCCTTAGCTGCAGTGATGACACCTTGCTTCTGCCGTCGCTTTGCAGCCACTTCACCTAGCCTCTGTAGTAGCACTGAGTCACTGTAGTTGCACTGCAGTCCCTGTAGTTGCTTTGGCTCTATGGTCGCACGTCACCCCTGTACTGAAGTCGCACTGCAGTCACGCCACCTCTGCACTGTAGTTGTCCTGCAGTCACGCGACCTCGTCGCTGTAGCCGCACTGTAGACACACCACCTCTGCTCTGTAGCCGCACCGCAGACACGCCACCTCACTTCAGTAACGTACAGTCACTCTGGCCTTCAGGTTCATAGGTATCACTGGATCAGCAACCGTCAAAACATCAATGGTGTTGCCGATCCCAGACGAGCCCCCAAATATCTGTTGCAGGTCCCAGGTAGCCAGGACGAGCAGTCAGATAAAAATGTCCTGTTAAACAGGAGGAAAAAGCACATAAAATGTTTCAGTTGTTCACAGACTGGTCGCTCTCATCAGAATGTATTAACAGAAATTACAAATCCACAAATCACTTAATTTCCCATATCTTTTGTCACTTTGTATTATAATGTCAATGTATTTTACCTTATTTTCACCTCTATTTTCATCAAAACACTCAATAAACTTTCAATAAACTGTCACTGTATCACTGGAGTTATAATTACCATAACAATACTGTATGCTTTTTTCCCATAACTTTTCACATATCCACATCATCACTCCAAAACATACAATATAGTGCCCAATTAGACCTTATTTTACTGTCTTGTCTTTCTCAGGAATATTTACCTTTAACTTAATGCACTTTTTAGCAACATTCATTTAAGCACTTTACTTTTCTTCATATTGTTCTTCTTGTAATAGCAGCATCAAGTTACTGTACTTGAAATGTTCATTGACCATTCCTGAGAGCTTAATTTGTATAACCTTGTCTAAACACAATAAAATAGCATCCATCCATCCATCATTTTCCGCTTATCCGAGGTCGGGTCGCGGGGGCAACAGCCTAAGCAGGGAAACCCAGACTTCCCTCTCCCCAGCCACTTCGTCTAGCTCTTCCCGGGGGATCCCGAGGCGTTCCCAGGCCAGCCGGGAGACAAAGTCTTCCCAACGTGTCCTGGGTCTTCCCCGTGGCCTCCTACCGGTTGAACGTGCCCTAAACACCTCCCTAGGGAGGCGTTCGGGTGGCATCCTGACCAGATGCCCGAACCACCTCATCTTTGCTCCTCTCGATGTGAAGGAGCAGCGGCTTTACTTTGAGTTCGTCCCGGATGGCAGAACTTCTCACCCTATCTCTAAGGGAGAGCCCCGCCACACGGCGGAGGAAACTCATTTGGGCCGCTTGTACCCGTGATCCTATCCTTTCTGTCATGACCCAAAGCTCATGACCATAGGTGAGAATGGGAACGTAGATCGACCGATAAATTGAGAGCTTTGCCTTCCGGCTCAGCTCCCTCTTCACCACAACGGATCGGTACAACGTCCGCATTACTGAAGACGCCGCACCAATCCGCCTGTCGATCTCACGATCCACTCTTCCCTCACTCCTGAACAAGACTCCTAGGTACTTGAACTCCTCCACTTGGGGCAGGGTCTCCTCCCCAACCCGGAGATGGCATTCCACCCTTTTCCAGGCGAAAACCATGGACTCGGACTTGGAGGTGCTGATTCTCATTCCGGTCGCTTCACACTCGGCTGCGAACCAATCCAGCGAGAGCTGAAGATTCCGGTCAGATGAAGCCATCAGGACCACATCATCTGCAAAAAGCAGAGACCTAATCTTGCGGCTACCAAACCGGAACCCCTCAACGCCTTGACTGCGCCTAGAAATTCTGTCCATAAAAGTTATGAACAGAATCGGTGACAAAGGACAGCCTTGGCGGAGTCCAACCCTCAATGGAAATGTGTTCGACTTACTGCCGGCAATGCGGATCAAGCTCTGGCACTGATCGTACAGGGAACGGACCGCCACAATAAGACAGTCCGATACCCCATACTCTCTGAGCACTCCCCACAGGACTTCCCGAGGGACACGGTCGAATGCCTTCTCCAAGTCCACAAAGCACATGTAGACTGGTTGGGCAAACTCCCATGCACCCTCAAGAGCCCTGCCGAGAGTATAGAGCTCGTCCACAGTTCCACGCCCAGGACGAAAACCACACTGTTCCTCCTGAATCCGAGGTTCGACTATCCGGCGTAGCCTCCTCTCCAGTACACCTGAATAAACCTTACCGGAAAGGCTGAGGAGTGTGATCCCACGATAGTTGGAACATACCCTCCGGTCCCCCTTCTTAAAGAGAGGAACCACCACCCCGGTCTGCCAATCCAGAGGTACCGCCCCCGATGTCCACGCGATGCTGCAAAGTCTTGTCAACCAAGACAGCCCCACAGCATCCAGAGCCCTAAGGAACTCCGGGCGGATCTCGGAAGCAGTGCCTGGGGAATCTGTGGTGGACTCCCCTATTTCTGGGGCCTTGCCACCGAGGAGCTTTTTAACTACCTCAGCGACCTCAGCCCCAGAAATAGGAAAGTCCACCACAGATTCCCCAGGCACTGCTTCCTCATAGGAAGACGTGTTGGTGGGATTGAGGAGGTCTTCGAAGTATTCCTTCCACCTATCCACAACATCCGCAGTTGAGGTCAACAGAACACCATCCACACCATACACGGTGTTGATAGTGCACTGCTTCCCCTTCCTGAGGCGGCGGACGGTGGTCCAGAATCGCTTCGAAGCCGTTCGGAAGTCGTTTTCCATGGCTTCCCCGAACTCCTCCCATGTCCGAGTTTTTGCCTCCGCGACCGCTGAAGCTGCACACCGCTTGGCCTGTCGGTACCTGTCCACTGCCTCCGGAGTCCTATGAGCCAAAAGGACCCGATAGGACTCCTTCTTCAGCTTGACGGAGTCCCTCACCGCTGGTGTCCACCAGCGGGTTCTAGGATTACCGCCACGACAAGCACCAACTACCTTGCGGCCACAGCTCCGATCAGCCGCCTCAACAATAGAGGTGCGGAACATGGTCCACTCGGACTCAATGTCCAGCACCTCCCTCGTGACATGTTCAAAGTTCTTCCGGAGGTGGGGATTGAAACTTTGTCTGACAGGAGACTCTGCCAGACGTTCCCAGCAGACCCTCACAATGCGTTTGGGCCTCCCAGGTCTGTCCGGCATCCTCCCCCACCATCGCAGCCAACTCACCACCAGGTGGTGATCGGTAGAAAGCTCCGCCCGTCTCTTTACCCTAGTGTCCAAAACATAAGGCCGCAAATCCGATGACACAACTACAAAGTCGATCATGGAACTGCGGCCTAGGGTGTCCTGGTGCCAAGTGCACATATGGACACCTTTATGTTTGAACATGGTGTTTGTTATGGACAAACTGTGACGAGCAGAAAAGTCCAATAACAAAACACAAATCGGGTTCAGATCCAGGCGGCCATTCTTCCCAATCACGCCTCTCCAGGTTTCACTGTCGTTGCCAACGTGAGCGTTGAAGTCTCCCAGTAGGACAAGGGAATCACCCGGGGGAGCACTTTCCAGTACTCCCTCGAGTGTACCCAAAAAGGGTGGGTACTCTGAACTGCTGTTTGGTGCGTAAGCACAAACAACAGTCAGGACCCGTCCCCCCACCCGAAGGCGGAGGGAGGCTACCCTTTCGTCCACCGGGTTGAACTCCAACGTACAGGCTTTGAGCCGGGGGGAAACAAGAATTGCCACCCCAGCCCGTCGCCTCTCACTACCGGCAACGCCAGAGTGGAAGAGGGTCCAATCCCTCTCGAGAGAAGTGGTTCCAGAGCCCTTGCTGTGCGCCGAAGTGAGTCCGACTATATCCAGCCGGAATTTCTCGACTTCGCGGACTAGCTCAGGCTCTTTCCCCCCCAGTGACGTGACGTTCCACGTCCCAAGAGCTAGCTTCTGTAGCCGAGGATCGGACTGCCAAGTGCCCTGCCTTCGGCTGCCGCCCAGCTCACATTGCACCCGACCTCTATGGCCCCTGCTATGGGTGGTGAGCCCATTGGAGGGGTGACCCACGTTGCCTCTTCGGGCCGTGCCCGGCCGAGCCCCATGGGAACAGGCCCGGCCACCAGGCGCTCGCCATCGTGCCCCACCTCCGGGCCTGGCTCCAGAGGGGGGCCCCGGTGACCCGCGTCAGGGCGAGGGAAATCTGGGTCCATGCTTTTTCTTCTTCACAATAAAATAGCATGTAAAACCTTTTTCAGAACACACACATTATACAAAATATATTACAAAATCAATAAGAAAACAGGAGCTCTAATTTGGGAGTCTTAATTAGGATCATAAGTTCCTATACAAACATTGCGCACTCACGTCGCCATTTTGTATTGATTACTGCAGCCATACTACTGTGCTCGGCACTGGATTCATTCACAAACACTAACTACACCTTGCAAACACTTTAGAATTAGGCTCGACCATCAGAACATGTACTTAAAACTATAATGACCATATAGATACCATTCAGTGAGTTGATTCACCAGAACTAACCTGTTAAACAGGAGGAAAAAGCACATAAAACGTTTCAGTTGTTCACAGACTGGTCGCTCTCATCAGAATGACGAGACACTTCCGGTCTGCAGGTAAAATACCATTCAATTAGGAAGAAACGCTCTATTGCCCCCTGCTGACCAAGGTGAATATCGACAAATGTGGGATGACAGCTTCAAAACGAATTCAAACCACAAAATAAAATAAATAAATCAACACAAAAATGTGACACATTATGGGTGGGTCACATTTCTATCTGTGTTGGCCCTGCGATGAGCTGGATACTTGTACAAGGTGTACGCTGCATTCCGCCCAAATACAGCTGGGATAGGCTCCAAATGACGCAGTCCACGGCATCCATGAATATGTATCATTGAGATCTGCATTGTAGAACTGCAATGCATCACACTGATATGAGTTTGTAATATACTGGAGAGCACTAAAAGCATGTGGAAGAAACAAACAGTATGTTGTCACTGTTGAGTCTTGCATATGTGTTTTGTTGAATTACACCTCCAACTGCAGATAATGATGGCAACCATGTAGACGGACCCGTGTCACGGTGAAATAGAAGGGAGTAAAAAAAAGACAGCTTTAATATGTGCTGGTGAAACACACAAAGAAAACAATGTTAGCAAATATTATAAACACAACAGATTAGCAGCGACCAGAACAGGGTTGGATGTTGGATTGAGATGATTAAAATTAATACTGTGACACGTGGTGTAAAATCTGCTGTGGAATTAAAACGTGAGCCTTGATATTAGTTTCTTACCCACAGGCAATATCATATACAGAATGTAACATCTCTGCATCCAATAAATGCGACATGTTTTCCAATGTGATGTGTTTTAATTGGCAGCAAATGTATGGTGCTAAATTAGAGCCAAAAACTTTGTTCATGAAAAAAACAAACTTTGAAACTGAAAAGTCTAGTTTTGTTGTTGGGTTTTAAAAACTGCACACAGTTTAATATAGTTATGATTTACTCTTTTTTTCACCTTCATATATTTTGATATTAGAGTTTAAACTTGATTTTTTTATCTATTAAATTAATGTATTTGATTATCCACTAATTTTAATCCGTCCTGTCCAGCCATTCAGGCAAATCGTATTGTTGATGTAGATGCTGTTATGGTACAAGAGAAGAAGACGGCACAGACATCAGGGACATATATTTATTATATATTACAATAGAAAATGAAGTGTATAGCTAATCCAAAATATGTGTGGTGTGCGACTATGTGTAGAGATTACCTGATGAGTGTTATCCGGAGTGTTGAGAGAGGTGCGGAAGTCAAAGAGGGGCAAGGCAGGCTCGAAGGTCCAGAGACAGGTGTGAGGTCATCGGCACGGGGGAGGCGTCAAAGGTCTGTGTCTAGGCGGGAGGTCGAGATCCAAAAGGGGCAGCCAGGGAACCAGAGGGGAACACGGGGAGACGAGACACACAGCTCGCAATCAGGGGACGGGAAAAAATGCTGCTGGAACGACACGACACAAGAGCCAATGAGCTTGACGTGGAAAGAACACAAAGAGAGAGAAAGCATAGAGCTAGATGTTACGGCTTATTCTACTGAACAGGAGACTATATTCTGGCCCAGAAAGCAGGTTTGCACTGGCTTTAGAAGGCAGGTCTCTCATCAGCTTCAGTTGTGCAGATTGCTGATTAAAAGTAGCTGCCTTCAGGAGCGCACGTGGATGTGCGCCCAGCACAGCGCGCGAATAAATGCACACTGAGGTGTGCCCCGGTCGTGACATATGCCCATGTCTGCTGTACAGATTTACTTTACAAGAGATACGTGTAGGATACTTCTCTTGTTGCCTTATTTGTAATTGGCTTTATTAAATGTTTGGATATATTTTGTGTTTCACACAAGACTGGAAGCAGGAGGGAATAGAGAAAAGAAGAAAAAAGAAGATAGAGGGGGAAATTGTGATGAAAAGTGGACAACAAGACAGAGAGAGACAACAAAAACAGCAATTACAGAACCACATACCAGCAATTATAAAAAAAAAAGTAGAGCAGATATTAATAACGGTATTGAAAATTAATATTATTGCACTACAATTGAAACAATTTTACTACCAAAATAAATAACAATATTCATAATGAAAAACAATATTTACCTCTCTTATCCACATTACAATCACATCATAATGCAACAGTACATAAATAGAATGAATAATCGAATTACAGAAAATAGCAGGTAATGTCTGTAGGAAAAGAACTGGAACAGACTATATTAACCTTTTACATTGTTATGGTAATATGGTGTAAGCTTTAGCACAGTGCCACAGTTTATTTGATGTGGGTGGGTGTTTGTGTACACTTGTATGTATGAGTGTGTTTGCTGTAGTACTATTGTATGCAGTAATGGATGTATGGATATGTGTATGTATGTATGAACAGTTAATGTGCGTGTGATTGTACGTTAGTATGTATGTTTGTATGTATCCATGTACAGTATTGTATGTGTGTATGTATGTATGTACATTTGTTTGTTGGTTTGTATTTACGTATGTCCAATATATTTGTCTCCCATTTGAGCTTAAACTTGGCTACCTGACAACACAAACAACCAGAAAAGTGCATTCAAATGTTGCAACGTTTCTTTTGACTTTGGCTCATTTTGTGGGTTTTTGAGAGAGTGTGACTCCAGTCCAGTCAGGTTGCCTCTTAAAAACAGCTCCTAAGCCAGACCTGGACAATTATTTTGACTCGGGTGCTGCATTGAAAGAAAAAAATGTGCCAAACACTGACAAACCACCAAAATAAAAAGGAATTAAAATTGTTTTAACTACCATATATTTCGGATTATAAAATCGCTCCGGAGTATACGTCGCACCGGCCGAAAATGCATAATAAAGAAGGAAAAAAAACATATATACGTTGCACTGGAGTATAAGTCGCATTTTTGGGGGAAATTTATTTTATAAAATCCAACACCAAGAATAGACAATTGAAAGGCAATATAAAGTAAATAAAGAATAGTGAACAACATGCTGAATAAGTTTACGTTATATGACGCAAAAATGACCAACTGATAATGTGCCAGGTATGTTAACGTAACATATTATGGTAAGAGTCATTCAAATAACTATAACATATAGAACAATCTGTCACTCTTAATCGATAAATCCACTTCTAAACAACTCTGCCAACTCCAAAGGTATGCACCGCTTCCTCTTGTCGTTTTCTGCTGCATATTTCACTACGTCCAGCTTGTAATCTGCAGTACATGATTTCCTTTTCGGTGCCATTTTTGTTCAGCCCTTCTCAGTTTTTATAAATTACCGCCAACAATTAAATGATCCACTTTAATAGCTACGGCAGTAGCATATAGCCTATAGCAGTTAGCATCTCATGACCCACAATTCACTTCTGCCATTAGCCTCCCCCGCCAAATTCTTATTGGTCGACGTGTGTGTGACGTTTGCTGACAAAATTTATTCGTCTCTTCCACGAATGAGACAAATAGTATTATTTGATATTTTAAGGCAATGTGTTAATAATTTCACACATAAGTCGCCAAACTATGAAAAAAACTGTGACTTATAGTCCGAAAAATACGGTAAACGACACACTCATAATGTACATCAAACTAAACAATGTGGGATTTACAATATTACCTACGAACAATAAAACACTGAATATCAACAGCACATGAACGTCGCTCCTCTATTACTTCTCAGACCACCTCCTTCATCAACATATTTTATAATCAAGCAAAACGCAACAAAAATGAAAAAAAAAAAAAGCGAAATATGAACGTATGGTTATAAACACCTGCAGTCTGATATAGTATCATTTTTCTGCAGAACTTTGTTGTAAAACTCCTGTTCCTGACACTCGTGTCACATGCCAATCGCTGGCTGCTCTGTAAACAAACCCAGTCCACTTTGCTTGTTGCCTCATCTGCCTGGAGCAGATAACCATAACAACCTGTATATCACTCAAAAGCGCAGATTCCAACCATTGGAATGCTTTCTATAGTATAAGACTTACGGCAATTTGAAAACAGCACACAACATAATGGCGGCCACAGTTTTGATGTTAAAGGTTGACGTTTTTTCTTTGGAAACATCCGGCCAAATTTTGCCTAGAGCGCTATACAAGTATAACCCATTTACCATGTATCTCCGAAACAAACGATTCCCAAATGTTAATCGGTTGTTGTCGTTCAAAAAACTTAACTCGTTCTCTCCACCCACGTTCAGTATATTCAATATTTAAAAGGGCGCCCACTTATTTTTCAGGTTAAATAGAATGAATCACATTTTTATATATTTTGATATTTAAAGTAAACTTTTTTGTATGCAAAATCTTGTTTTTTCACATGTTTTTCTGATTCAAATCTTTTTTTTCAAATTCAGGCTTTTGGACCAAATTTCGAAATCAACTGTAAGGTGCGGGGAATCATAACAGAAAGCCGAGCTAAACAGATATCCTATACCATGTTGCCTTCAGGGAGTGTGGGAAATACATCAATTCAACTGTACACTTTATGTAGACTACAATGAAGGTGCCAACCACCAGCCCCAGTTTTGGCATCAATACATCATTCGTGTCATTATGTTTCCCTTTTCCCAACTTTATTTGGCCATTCTCGACCCTTTTTGCTCAGCAGTCTGTCATAATTCCACACGCCCCGCCCTTAGCACCAAAAGTCTGAATCTGCAAAAGATCTGAAACTTTGAAAAAAAATCAGAAGCTGAAATATCGAAATATGTGAAATGAAAATAATTACAATAATTATATTATCCTTCCACCCATCCATTTTCTACCACTTGTCCCTTTTGGGGTCGCACAGGATGCTGTATGTGCTCTTATTTTTATTTTGAATACAATGATTAGAGATGGAATGTCAGTGAATGAGTCGAGTATTTTGAACGGCTCTTTGTAGAGAATGACAAGAACCAGTTCGTTTGGAAATCTTTTTGAATGCAAATTCCCTACGCTGCCGTCTGATTAAACTCGAGTCACGTCGACTAAAAAAAACCCACAAAATGAGCCACAGTCAAAAGAACTGCGGCAACATTAGGATGCACCTTTCTGGTTCAATGTTTTCTTAATTAGCCACGTTTTGGTATCGACACACCAGGAAAAGTAGTACTCTGCATTCATATACATATATTGTACTTATTATGGGCCTGATGCAATTCAAGTAGCACATATTATTGCTCATACTTCAAACTTTATTGTTATTCTTGTTCCGGACGTTTTCTCTTACGTCTACGTCGGCGGTTTAGCTCAGTTGGTAGAGTGGCCGTGCCAGCAACTTGAGGGTTGCAGGTTTGATTCCCGCTTCTGCCATCCTAATCCCTGCCGTCGTGCCCTTGGGCAAGACACTTTACCCACCTGCTCCCAGTGCCACCCACACTGGTTTGAATGTAACTTAGATATTGGGTTTCACTATGTAAAGCGCTTTGATTCACTAGAAAAAAAGCGCTATATAAATATAATTCACTTCACTTCATGAACCGGCCAGCAAACCCCCACCTATGGTATACGTTCAGAAAGGTCTTGTTTGCACCAATGGAGGAAATCTAAATTGAGAACATTTCGTGTTACCATAGCAACGCTATTCACAAACAAACAAATGGGCCAATTTAATGGGTACGCACCTTTTGTCTAATACGAGACGAACCGGCCAACGAACCCCTGTTTACATTTTTTTTCCATATTTCGCAGCCGTACACATTTGAATCATAAAACTTGGTATATGAAACATGCTAACTGTTATCATGCTATCGTTAGCACACATGCTCAGTATTAGCTGTTTTATGTAAACATGCTACTGTTTTAGGCTTGCTCTGTGGCTCATTTTGTACTGTTACACCTAAAACTCACGGATTCAGACACCCGGCACCATCTTCTAAGTATGGTGGCTTCCAGCGACCCCCTAGCCAGAGGTCCATGGCGCAGATAGAAGGCCTTTTTCTTATTACTATTTTTGCTTTATTTAAATTTTTATACACTAAGTATTCTACAGATGTAATTTATAGGCTTTTTTTTTGTATTTTTAAAATTGACACGACTGCTCATGACAGCTTCTTAACAAATGTTAATGGTTTGCCTTTGGATATTCATCTAACTATTCTTAATTGAAATACCTTATTTTGTGCCCTTTGCCTACCATCTCTGCAGCAATTATGTGCAATAGTGACAAAACTCATGGGTACTCAGGCTTCACGGTGGCAGAGGGATTAGTGCGTCTGCCTCACAATACAAAGGTCCTGCAGTCCTGGGTTCAAATCAAGGCTCGGGATCTTTCTGTGTGGAGTTTGCATGTTCTCCCCGTGAATGCGTGGGTTCCCTCCGGGTACTCCGGCTTCCTCCCACTTCCAAAGACATGCACCTGGGGATAGGTTGATTGGCAACACTAAATTGGCCCTAGTGTGTGAATGTGAGTGTGAATGTTGTCTGTCTATCTGTGTTGGCCCTGCGATGAGGTGGCGACTTGTCCAGGGTGTACCCCGCCTTCCGCCCGATTGTAGCTGAGATAGGCGCCAGCGCCCCCCGCGACCCCGAAAGGGAATGAGCGGTAGAAAATGGATGGATGGATGGACAAAACTCATCTTGTGTGGAAAGTTTTACAGTAAAGTTGAATTGTATGCTAAATTTCTTACAAAATACAAAGTAAGAATGTCATGTTCAAAACATGGGCATAATGTACCACCTTATGGAATGTTTACAATGAAAACACAACATAATATTTCACATAAACCGAGTATAAATTGGTGAAAATTTTAAAATTTAGATACAAATCTTGTCGTCGGCTATCTGAAAACATTCTGAAAAAGAAATATTGAACAAATCTAATTTCTTTAAAAGAATGCTTCTAAAAGTTCTGACACCCTTCAGAAAACCATAAACCCTGATGCATTTTTCTAAATTTCCATTTCAAAGTTCATTTTTCCCAAATACAAAACCTTTGGCCCTAATTGAGCTGAATACATATAGAGTATGGCCTCCAGCCTCCTCATTAGCAGGCAACAGGTGCATAATGAGGTTACTGTGAAAAAATTGTCTAGCGTGTGTGCTGCTCTGGTAATTACTTGCTATTTGATGGACAGCCAAGCAACTTGATCCATGTTTTCCATTCAGTGAGACTGCGGCGCTCAAGTGTGAAAATAAAGCAGCCATAAAACTGGGAAGCGTTGTGGCACATCATGCAAACATCCTCTGCGACTGTTTTACACCGCATACAAATTCCTCTCAATATGTATTTCCTTTTGTGAAAGTGGTCGCCTGTCACAGCTATTGTGGTCATGTTGACTGTGGTCCTGTGTCCAGCACTGTGAAAATTGGAGCTTGAGAAGACCAAATAGGCATGTTATTAGGACACAGACTGTTTGCTGCATCCCCCCCAAATGAATATTATCCTTCCTCCCAGAGTGAACCACCTTTTTTTCTACTTGTCACTCCCTACAGGCCATGAATCCAATTTGAGAATCCAATTTAATGGATGTATTCACACTTACCTGTTGCCAGTGATGAGGGAAGGTGGGTGGGCGCGGATGGAAGGACCTGGAATATGCTTCTCATTTTCGTAAAGATCTCGAATTTTTGGTTGTGGTGTGTGTGTGTGTGTGTGTGTGTGTGTGTGTGTGTGTGTGTGTGTGTGTGTGCGTGTGACTGTGTGTGTGCGAGAGAAAGAGAGAGAGAGATGCATCAGGCCAGAAAAATAACATGACTTCTGTTTAATCCTATGTTGTTTACGTGTCAGAGGAATATCGCCCATGCCAGGAAAAAATAACCAGTTTTCCCCTTTTCCACTAAAGAAACAGTCCTAGTATAAGTGTTTCAACCTTTTTGCAGTTCAATTTATTTTAGTTAAAATAAATCTGTTAATGCAGAATTAAACACATTTTTTCTGCGATTTTTTTTGGCGGCATATTTTCATGGTTAGCATACTTTCTTTTGGTTTAGGCCAGGGGTCGGGAACCTTTTTGGCTGAGAGAGCCATGAAAGCCAAATATTTCAAAATGTATTTCTGTGAGAGCCATATAACCTTTTTTTTTTAACACTGAATACAAATAAATGCGTGCATTTTTAAGACTAACATTTTTACAGTATAATAAGTCTCTTATTCTTTTTAAAATTGTTAAAAAAAAAAAAAAAAAGGTAAATGGTTGTACTTGTATAGCGCTTTTCTACCCCTTTTTAAGGAGCCCAAAGCGCTTTGACAGTATTTCCACATTCACCCATTCACAAATACATTCACACACTGATAGCGGGAGCTGCCATGCAAGGCGCTAACCAGGACCCATCAGGAGCAAAGGTGAAATGTCTTGCTCAAGGACACAACGGACTTGACGAAGATGGTAGAAGGTGGGGATTGAACCAGTGACCCTCAGATTGCTGGCACGGCCACTATCCCAACTTCGCAACGCTGTCCCCAAGACAATAACATTGTTATTCTAAAGCTAACCAATAATAAATATGGTACTTCTTACAATTAAAGCGACTTTTTGAACAGGTGCAATAGAAAATGGATGGTTGGGCAAAAATGTATGAGAATGTTTTATAATTTTAACGTTATTTTTAACACTGTGATTACCGGTGGAATTATTAATTACTTATCATGTTAAGCAATGTCAGCTAAGATTGATCTGAGAGCCGGACTCAGTCAACAAAAGAGCCGCATCTGGCTCTACAGCCATAGGCTCCCTACCCCTGGTTTAGGCCATGTCAACACTAAGCCGGATAACTCCATAAACAAATAATTATAAAGCCACACTAATACATCGTTTAAGGTTCCCCTCCTTGGATAATCTTTTACACGGGTAAGTGTGCCACGTACTTCTTGAATCTCCGGCTCTTAGCGTTGTATGGAATCATTCATCATTTACAAACTGAGTTCCGAGAGGAAGTGACGTTGGAAAGAACGCGCCACATCCAGCTTTATTACAACCAGAGGTAACCACTGGAAAGACGGAGGCGAGTCATCCAGACATTCTCCTTCTTCTACATGTACAGACGCTTGTGGAAATCACACATGAATACCTTAAGAGAAGGAAACGTGCGATTGCAGCTATTTTGGATACTACGCATCTCAGACGGCAAGAGAACTTTCGAATGTCCAGGTCAGCTGTGATTCTACTTACGGAAAAACTCGAAGAAGAGTCAATGAGAATGCGAGTTCCCGTGTATGAGATAAAGAAGGTAGAGTGTGCTTTATATCGAGGGAAGACTACGGAAAACATCTAATACAATTCAACTGGCAGAGCAGACTGTATCCGTCATTGTCTGCCGTGTATGTCACGGACTCACTCCACTGGCTCCCTGTCCGTTACCGCAGTGATTTTAAATGACTTGTAATTGTTTTTAAATCCCCAAATAGTCTGGACCCAAAATACCTGACCGAGCTTCTGCATCATCATACCTCGTCTAGAGCCCTAAGGTCAGCTGACCAACTGCTGTTGGCGGTCCCTAGATCCAGGCTAAAGACCAGAGGGGACAGTGCCTTTTCCGTTGCCGCCCCTAAACTCTGGAACAGCTTTCCACTCCATATTAGGTCAGCCCAGAGCCTGGGGTTTTTCCAAACCCTTCTTAAGACCTACCTCTTCTCGATGGCCTTTGACCTGAGCTGAATCTGCCCACTAGGCCACCATGTTCTAGTCCTACCCCCCACCCCTTCGCTTTTGTTTTATTTTTTCTATTTGTCGCACTTTTCATTACTATGATTTTTATTTAGCAAATGTTTTACTTTTCATTCGACCCCTTTCACAGTATTTTGTTCATCTTATTCTTTGTTTATGTTCTTTGTTTATTTTCTGTTTCTGTTGCTCTATGCTTTTTTTAACCTGTAAAGGACTTTGGTTCAATTTTAAAGTTGTTGTAAACGTGCTATATAAATAAAATTGACTTGACTTGACTTGACTTGACTTGACTTGACTTGACTCAACGTCTAGGTCCAAAGTATATATAAAGTCACCAAAAAACAAATGGACAATGAAGGTGAATGCAAATGAGTGAGGAATGTCCTGACCAGATATCTAGATCCCTAGATTGACTGATGTAAAATGTTCTTTATCACATTGTTTACTTTGAAATGTCCAATAAATATGTGATTAATTTATGATGGCTGAGGTACGATTCACTACAATAGGGCTCCACAGCACACTGGATTACAGTTAATTGAAATACCACAACACTTGACATTGTTCAGATAAGTTAAATTTTATTTAAGAACTTGCACACAAAGCAACACTGGAGGTGACTATGATTTTACACGTCTGGAAAGATGGGCCAACTCTTCCTTTGTGCAACACAATTATTTTTCAGGATCAAGCTACAAAACAATTAACACAGCGTTACAACCGGAGCGTGATGTATCTGCTTTTTTTCATGTCACGTACAGTCAGACTTCTGCTGAAATATTCATAGTCTCTGGTGTTGAACAAATTTACAAATATTCCAAATATATAAATATACATACACCTATATATATATATATATATATATATATATATATATATATATATATATATATATATATATATATATATATATATATATATATATATATATATATATATACAAACCCCGTGTCCATATGATGAGTTGGGGAATTGTGTTAGATGTAAATATAAATGGAATACAATGATTTGCAAATCCTTTTCAACCCATATTCAGTTGAATATGCTACAAAGAGAAGATATTTTATGTTCAAACTTATAACCTTATTTTTTTTTTTTTTAATATTAAACTTAAAATTTCATGGCTGCAACTTGTGCCAAAGTAGTTGGGAAAGGGCATGTTCACCACTGTGTTACATCACCTTTTCTTTTAACAACACTCAATAAACGTTTGGGAGCTGAGGAAACTAATTGTTGAAGCTTTGAAAGTTGAATTCTTTCTCATTCTTGCTTTATGTAGAGCTTTAGTCGTTCAACAGTCCAGGGTCTCCGCTGTCGTATTTTATGCTTCATAATGCGCCACACATTTTCGATGGGCGACAGGTCTGGACTGCAGGCGGGCCAGGAAAGTACCCGCACTCTTTTACTACGAAACCACCCTGTTGTAACACGTGCCTTGGCATTGTCTTGCCAAGCCACATGGGTGTAATTTACCCATGCCTTGGGCACTAATACACCCCCATACTATCACAGATACTGGATTTTGAACTTTGCGCCTACAACAATCCGGATGGTTATTTTCCTCTTTGTTCGGAGGACACCACGTCCACAGTTTCCAAATATAACTTGAAATGTGGACTCGTCAGACCACAGAACACTTTTCCACTTTGCATCAGTCCATCTTAGATCAGCCCGGGCCCAGCGAAGCCAGCAGCGTTCCTTGGTGTTGTTGATAAATGGGTTTTGCTTTGCATGGCAGAGTTTTAACTTGCACTTACAGATGTAGAAACGGATTGTAGTTACTGACAGTGGTTTTATGAAGTGTTCCTGAGCCATGTGGTGATATCCTTTACACACTGAAGTTGGTTTTTCATGCAGTACCGCCTGAGGGGGTCAAAGGTCCGTAGTATCATTGCTTACGTGCAGTGATGTCTCCAGATTCTCTGAGTCTTTTGATGATTTTACGGACCGCAGATGGTAAAATTCCTAAATTCCTTGCAATAGCTCATTGAGAAATGTTCTAAAACTTTTCGACAGTTTGTTACAAACTGGTGACCCTCGCCCTATCCTTGTTTTTGAATTATTAAGCATATCATGGTAGCTGCTGTGATATTCAATCATGGCACCCACCTGTTCCCAATTAGCCTGCACACCTGTGGAATGTTCCAAATAAGTGTTTGATGAGCATTTCCTAAGTTTATCAGTATTTATTAACACCTTTCCCAACTTCTTTGTCACGTGTTGCTGGCATGAAATTCTAAAGTTAATGAGTATTTGCAAAAAAAAAAAAAAGTTTATCAGTTTGAACATCAAATATGTTGTCTTTGTAGCATATTCACCTGAATATGGGTTGAAAATGATTTGCAAATCATAGTACTCCGTTTATATTTGCATCTAACTCAATTTCCCAACTCATATGGAAACGGGATTTGTACATATACACACACACACAAATATAACATGGATGTGTACATATACATATGTGTCATCGCCATATATCTATTATTCATATACATACACACAAAAACCCTTTTTACTGTTTTTATCTACCTTTGAATCACGTTTTAAATCACTGTTTAATAATATATGGATTTTATTTATATGTATTTATTATATGTATTTATATATAACTTTTGTATTCATTTATGTCATTTTATCATTACTTGTACTCAATCTACTGTCCTATGTGCGACTGAACATCTACTGCCTTAGCACACACACACTAACTGTAGTTCGGCTTTGGCACACATATCTGGTGTGCTTATGATCAACACAACACTCAAAAGTTCATTTAGCATGTCCTTGTAACATAAATGGTATTTAAAACCCTATTTTTAAGTATCTCTGAGGATTTATGTTGTGAACTTTCTCTTAAACTAGAGCTAACTGTAAGTGATGGGTTGATGAGGCCCCATGAAGCGTTTCGACACATTGCAAAACTGTATCAATACTGTGTCACTAAATACTGACATCTGCTGGACATTAAAAATCCCTACAGGCAACCTATGGACCGACTCAACTGACACTGATTTTATGACCTTGTATATACAATAATATAAACCAAGTCATTGTATTTCATTTAGGATTTTTTTATATCTTCATTTAAATAAAAATATATTTTTATCTTTTTTAGATACAGTCAATAAATAATATGAACATGTATCATAACATGGAAATCTAAGAGAACATGTTTGAATGAGGATGCTTGTGGACTCGAATTTTTCAACATTTTTTTTTTTTACATGTGCTCTGAATATGCACTGTTGATTGGCTGTTACCGCTTTTTAATGTAACCAATCAGATGGTTGTGTGGGTGGGACAATGCTGGGTGCTGAGACAGAGGCAGAAGAAGCAAAGCAGCTTGTTAAGACTTTAGCTAAGAAACACCTCCGTACCGAACTGAAACCCCCGTACCGAAACGGTTCAATACAAATACACATACCGTTACACCCCTACTAACAGATCAAGTGGAAACTTTGAGAAAACAGGATGAAACGACAAGGAAATGAACACAAACACCTTTTTTACAGATATATGATCAAAATATTCCCACACGGCGGAAATGATCTCCGACGACGAAAAAATTACAAATGACCGACGACAGAAGTGCGGCGATACTGTTGGCAGCAGCATCTCGTTGACAGATGTGCTTCCTTGTAAACACAGGTTTGCGCGCAGGCGTCAGTTCGACACAGTTCGCATATCGGTCACGTGACCGAAACAGCTCATGATCGGTCACGTGACTTTTGAAAAGCAGTACGTGCACAACCACAGGGTTTTGCTCTATGAGCTCGACGCATGCGCCGATGCATCGGTGTTGCCGGACCCATCACTACTAACTGTAATTTGCTTAGTCACCGTAGTTACCGTCGGACCAACGTCCGCCATCTTAGAAAATAACGCTGAATCTTACTGGTTTTTAACACATAAAATTAACAAAACAAACCTTAGCCAATATTGCTTAGTCTAAAAGGTACAGAATAAATTATACTACTGCTTGCATGTGTTATATGCAAAACAGCTTACCTGCAAAACAATTAACACATTGTACAACCAGAGCTTGATGCATCTGTTTTTTTCATATCATTTACTGACAGACTTCTTCTACAGCACCAGCTACTGATACCAATGGCACCAAGCGCCCTCTGCTGGTGTAACTAAATATCGCATGCTGCATAGAAATACATAGAAAACCTGGACATCACAAAAGAATGAGTCTATAAACAGTTTTTAAAATCGAGTTCTCTGACCTTAAAGAGTTTTTAATGTGGGGGGCAACTATTTTAATCAAAGTAAATCACTAAGTACCCCACTGACGTACGCATTTTTCCGCACATGCGCACTAGATCGCTACTGACGGAGGGGGAGAGAAGGTATTAAAAGGATAAGGTTAGGTGGGATTTACCCTGGATAACCTTAGTGTAGAAGGGGCCTCAGTTACATTCTTCCTTTGTTTGGTGTGTGTTTCTCTTTCAGTGCTCCTGCCTCCCTTCTTCATGACTTCCTGTTGGAGTGATGATTGTTTAAACCTGTACCGGCTTGCTGATTAGTCTCACCTGCCGTAAAGACTAATTAGGAGGACTTTTATATCTTCTGACGTTGCTGGTTCACTGTTTCCTAAATGCCACAGTGTACAAATTGTATACCTGTGTTGCTCTTTTTGCCTGCCGTTCCTAATAATGGGACCAAGTGGCTTGCTGTCTGGGCACCCTGGGGTCACGCCAACAATCGCAATGCGCCAGCGTGACATTGCGTATGTTGCAAGTCACGTCTCTGTCTGACATTGTGCACACGCTCATTCTATTGCTAGTTAGGACACATTCATGGCCTCACAGACAGTCGGAAATTCCATCCATTCATCGATTTTTCTACCGCTCGTCCCTGGAGCCTATCTTTGCTGCATTCGGGCAGAAAACGGGCTACATCCTGGACAAGTCACCACCTCATCACAGGACCAACACAGATAGACAACATTCACACTCACGTTCACACACTAGGGCCAATTTAGGGTTGCCAATCAACCTATCCCCAGGTGCATGTCTTTGGCGGTGGGAGGAAACCGGAGTACCCAGAGGGAACCCACGCAGTCATGGGGAGAACATGCAAACTCCACACAGAAATACCCTGAGCCTGGGGATCGAACACAGGACCTTCGTATTGTGAAGCACATGCACTAACCCCTGTTTCCAGTCGGAAATTGAAACAATATTTTTAAAAATGATCATTTTGCCCATTACTGTTACGTGCGGTGTGAAGTGTCACCTCGGGATGCTACAGGACGAGGAGCAGGCAGGATTGAAGGTAGGAAGTAGTTCAATATAAAATATAACAAAAGAACACTTGTACAAAGGGTAAAAATAAAGGTGTGCCAATGCACGGATAGCAAAATGCTAATAGTTAGCAAGAGTTGAGTTCAAAGTCTTTAGAGGCGCGTGCCGAGCGCGCGGAAGCTAAGCTAAGACTTAGCAAAGTACAAACAGAAGGCAAGGATATCACACGCAACTGTTGCAAGAAGCAAACAAAACGTCCAGACAGAACTCAGGTAACAGGCGGGCTTAAATACAAAACGATAATCACAAACAGGTGTGCGTCAGGAGCCCGTGCAGGAGGAGCAATTAAGTTGCGATGGTGATAGGAACAAACAAGGAAGTGTTCAAACAATGGGATCGACAGAGTCAAGAAATGATCAAAACACACAAAAAGGACACACAACAATTACAGTGTTGATAAAACCTCCACAACAAGGAGGCTGACGAGGTCAATGTATGCATTATTTGTGCCACATATAATTGAAATTGTGTTGAATTGTTTCTTCTATGGCGGTTTTCGCCCTCTTCTTTGACTTTCATTGTTTTGTCGCCGTTGCATTACATTAGCAGTTTTTTTTTTAAATATTTTTGTTGATTCACTCAAGTATTTGTTTTTAAATAAAAATGTTGTCCACCTTAGCGTCCGTCTGTAGCATAGTACTTACTCTCAAGATGCAGATGTGCACGGCTTATAGTTTTTTCAGGCGATTAATGACAATTTTCTTCTTTTCTGACTTATAATGATGTTACAATGTTGGACACTTGTGTTAAACAATGCCAACGCATCAAATCAGAAAGCTTGAACACAGTTTTGGATGCCTCTGCACAGTGCTTGAGTATTTTTAACAGTGGGGGATCAGTGACGACACAGATTGACAGATGTACTAATGTAGGCATTACTAGCATGCCCCCCCCCCCTTTCCCTCATAGTGGTGGGTACGTGGTTTCATTTGCAATCCGGGAACGCCTCCACAAAGGAACATCTTGTCAGAAAAACAGTTTATTAAAGGGACTTTGGAGCAAAAATAAAAATCATCATAGGTCCCCTTTATTGTATAAAAGAATGCCATCACCCAACACTGTTGTTTGAGTCCGAGGCACAGCTGGCTCGGTTAACCTTTAGAGAGAGCTAATCTACAGATGCCTGAGTGGATGGACACAATCCTCAAAAAATTCTACAACGAGACACTTTGCCTGCAGCTCCTAACTGCAGTTCACTTATAAATCCAAAAAATAAAAATAAACAGTTCCATTCCACGTGACTCAAACTGAGAGTTCTAATCTACAACACAATGAGCCCTAATGGGTGTTCTGCCCCGATGCCCCTGAGTGAAAGGTGTTCAGGTGATTAGATTGTGTAACACAGCTTGTTAAGCAACCTAATAGTCATTCATTAAGAGTTGTATACGGTTGGTTGTTATTGTGGCATTGTACACCCAAAAACACTGTGTATGTTGTACACTTCTAATCATTTAACTGCCATAGTTAATGTATTGTATTGTTTTACAAATGTTAGGTCAATGGCAAAAAAATACATTAATAAAAATGAAGGCATTGGTTCTTTGCTTTTGGCTACACCCAGAACCACAACCATGTTGACGCAATTACACACCAGTATCTCCGTGTGGAGTTTGCATGTTTTCCCAGCGCTTGTGTGGGTTTGGGGTGTAACTGATCATAATTGCATTTATTTCATCTTTACAAGCAGACTAATGAACTGATTTTGAACAATGAGAGAGTAGAGTGCATTTTTTAATAGTTGCTTTTCGTAGTGATTCACGTGTGGGTTAAAATCTCAGCATTTATAACCCTAATGTGTGTTTCATCTATTATGTCAGCAAAGTGGTACCTCACCTTAGGAGTACCCCAACATAAGAGTGTGTTGAGGTCTGAATTGTCCCTAGGCTAATTGGTATGCTTAAGCAAAATTTAGATTTACAATTAGTTAGCATAGCAAACATCAAAGTGAACCCAATCTGGTCTTACTTGCTAATATTCTCTTATAAATTGCAAAAAAAACAAAAACGTGTTAAAATATAAGAAAATACATACTAAAATCGAGTGAAACAGTTAATTTTACTTGGTAAGTCATCCAAAATGTCAGCACGGTGTGACAGGGGTTAATGCGTATGCCTCACAATAAGAAGGTTCTGGGTTCAATCCTGGGCTCTGGGTCTTCCTGTGTGGCGTTTGCATGTTCTCCCCGTTGGTTCCCTCCGGGTATTCCGGCTTCCTCCCACCTCCAAAGACATGCACCTGGGGATAAGTTGATTGGCAACACTAAATTGGCCCTAGTGTGTGAATGTGACTGTGAATGTTGCCTGTCTATTTGTGTTGGCCCTGCGATGAAGTGGTGACTTGTCCAGAGTGTAAACGGCCTTCCGCCCGAATGCAGCTGAGATAGGCTCCAGCACCTCTTGCAACCACTAGAGGGACACGCGGTAGAAAATTTGACCTATGGATGGAAGTTATCTGAAATCAATAGTTGTATATTTATAAATTGTTTAAGCTTGAAATAAGTATTTCATTATGAAAACAAGAATTATTCAACTTGCAATTCCTAAATTCAATATCCCCAAGATGTTACAGAACAATATTTTCGATGTGGGGGAAAAACCAAAATATCTTTTATGAACAATTTTTTTTTAAATTTTAACATTTTTAAACTAGAATAGGAAACATATTGTTGAGATCCGCTTTTTGGATCCTCCACATATTGTTGTTTATTGTTCCATTTTTATTTTCACTCTCCATCTGATCCTATTATTTCCTGTTTAAGTCGGTCACCATGGTAGCTTATCAGTTTCACCTGTTTCTCACGGCCCTGCACACCTGTCCTCACTAATCACCTACCTTATATAAGCCTGCATCTTTTGTTGTTCAGTCTGGGATCCAAGTTTGTTTTCACACAATGGTACGTCTGCATTTCTGGTTTGCTTACACGCAACTAGTTTCCTCTGATCATTCTTATGTTTATTCACGCTAGTTTACACGCTATGCCCTTGTATTATTCCAGCTCTCACGCTGAAGATTAGTTTTTCTGTTTTTGTGTGCCTTGCAGCAAGATTTAGTTTGTCTATTACTATTCCTAGCTTTTATGCTAGCGTCCTTTGTTTGTTTTATTTTACTAGCTCTAGCATTTGTGTTATATAGCTCTTTTTGTTATTTAAATAAATCTGTTTATCTTACCTTTGCTGTGTTCAATTTCGACTCATCCTCGAGGGAATCGAACCTGGCATCACAATGCCGAACAGACATAACAGTTGGATCCCAGCAAGTAAAAATAATTCCTTCGCGTCAAACACAAGGAAGGACGCCTTCGATGAAGACGCGTGGTTGGAGCTCATGGCGTGGGAAAAAGAGAGACTCCGTTGTGGGCCAGAGGTGTCCTCCGAAGCCGCACGCGCTGCCCCGAAGAGGCGTGGAGTCCGATGGAGGTTTCCCCCTCACGGCAGTAACACTCCTACTCCACTTCATCCTTCCCATGGACACAGCAAACTTCACTCCGACCAGGATTCACCCTTCATGACCGGTAATCCTTTTGGTTCATTTCCCAAACACTCTTTCAACCGCCATGACACCTTCACAGACTGCCATAGTGACGACATTTGGGGAACACCCCCCCCTGGTGACTCAATACCACCCCCTGTCGATGATATTTTTTCTGAGGATTTTTATATTGTTGAGTCTTATTCTCAACCTGTTTCAAATATTGACTATGATTTTTTGGACTCTATAGACACAACTAAGTTCTATACAGATGTTATTTCTAGATGCAAACTAAGGCAACATGAGCTACCTACTTTTCTTCCTCCACCTCTTAAGCCCCGTTCCCCGCCCAAGTCTGGGTTTTTTTCTCCTTTTTCAAAAGGACATGTTGGTCAACTTAAAGGGGAGGAGTCTGCCCACCTCCAAACCTCACACCACCCTCCCTTAAGGTCAGTCCCTGACCATAGGGAACGGGTCTGGGATCCCCGTCTGGAGGGAGGGGCTAAGGCCTATAGCTGTGGTGGGGAAGTAGCTCAGATGCTAACTGTCAAACCGCAGCCTCCTATGAGGCCACCTCCACCGATATTCCGCTTAGCTCCTCCTAGTAGACCTCCTCCACCTGTGTTTCCCCCGGTCAAGCCACTAAGGCCACCTAGACCTCCTCCACCGACTTTTCGACTCGCTAGTCCACTACCTCCAGTGCGCCCTCCACCACCGGTGTTCAAGCCTAGTCCCAGTCCTGGTCCGACTTCTGGCCAACATTGTAGATCAACTCGTAGACTGACGCGTAGTCCGAGTTCTGGTCCGAGTCCTGGTCCAAGTCTTGGTACTAGTCCTTGTCGTAGTCATAGTCCCTGTTCTAGTTCCATCCCAAGCCTGGTTTTCATACCAGCACCCGACTCTAACCTCGTTTTCATACCAGCACCCGACTCTAACCTGGTTTTTGCACCAGCAACCGACTCTAGCCTGGTTCTCACGCCAGCACCAAGTCCTCGCCTGGTTTTCGCACCAGCCTCAATGCTAGAGCCCACTCCAGCACCAGTTCCTAAGCTGGAGCCCACTCCAGCTCCAGTTTCAGGGCTGGAGCATACACCTGCGTCTTTGACAGGGCTGGAGCCCACTGCAGTACCAGCTCCTCGACAAGCGCCGGTACCAGCTCCACGCCGCCAAGCACCGCCGACGACGGGGCTGGAACCCACACCAGCGTCGACGACGGGGCTGGAACCAACACAAGCGTCTGTGACGGGGCTGGAGTCCACATCAGCACAGACGTTGGGGCTGGAGCCCACGCCAGCACCACCGACGACTACGCCTGCATTCACGCCAATGACGACTCCTGCGGCTTCCACGCCGCCAATGACTACTCCTGCGGCTTTCACACCTCCTGCGGCTTCCACGCCGCCAATGACGCCTTCTTCGGCTGCAGCACCCGTATCATCCTCGCCAGCTGCACTCAGGCCTGCTTTGGCTGTAGTCCCCGCACCCTCGTCTGCTGCTTCTAAGCCTGCCATGTCTTCGTTGCTGAAGCGTCATCCTCCATGTCTGCCACGGGTGTGGCCTCGGCGAGGTCGTCCGCCTCGCCGGGCACCTCATACTGCAAGTCGGCCACTAATGTGGCCTTTTCGAGGTCGCCCGCCAAAACTTCTTTGGCAACGGCGTTCCATCCGCCGCCGCCACATGACTTGTCCACGGTGGATTTGGGGGCACGCGACCTAGTTTACACGCTATGCCCTTGTATTATTTCAGCTCTCACGCTGAAGATTTGTTTTTCTGTTTTTGTGTGCCTTCAAGCAAGATTTAGTTTGTCTATTACTATTCCTAGCTTTTATGCTAGCGTCCTTTGTTTGTTGTATTCTACTAGCTCTAGCATTTGTGTTATATAGCTCTTTTTGTTATTTAAATAAATCTGTTTATCTTACCTGTGCTGTGTTCAATTTCGACGCATCCTCAAGGGAATCGAACCCGGCATCACAATGCCGAACAGACGTAACACATATAATTTCCCATGCTAAAATTCAGATGAATCAATGACTAAAAATAAGTAAATAGCTCTTAAAACTAGGGACGTTTCTGAAAATATATTTTTTTGTATTTGTATATATAGTCTTTAAATGTTAGATGTTCGTTTTTTCCCGTCAATCAAGTAACCCAGAAACATTATATATAAAATAAAATAAGAATAATAAACTACAAAAAAAAAAGTCAGCCTAATTTTCTCCAATTATTGGAAAGAAAGAGTATCTCTCATCCAGCGTTTGTGGCAAGGAGGCGCTGTCGCCTTCCAACTCAACTCAATGAGTTTTCTGGCCAACAAAAATGCTAACAAATTATTTTTGGATTTTCTAAGAGAAGACAACAAAGGTCAAGGTTTTTGCCAATTACCAAAGACAAAGATAACTGCACAGGGATGGGGAAAGCCAAAACATATGAATTAAGTTAGCTGGAGAATGCTGACAATGATCACGTAATACGTTATTCCGTCATACATTTTAGCCACTTGGACTTTGGCATATTAAGTACCATGTTTTCGCTTGCATTGAACAAGGCTTTTTCTAGCAGAAATTAAATACTTAAGGACTCTATTTCTGTCCAACTATCCTTAAGTTACCCTAAATTTAATTAATTGAATTCAGAGACTGTAAATATCTCGAATTGATCCTTTTAAGTTCGAAAATTATGAAAAAAAAAAACAAGCATCTAAAACTGTGTCAGTCGGTAAATTTGGAAACCTGGGGAAAGTGTTACAAACAAAACTGCGGATCTGTAAAGAAACCAAATTTTTAATCTTGGCAAGTGTCACATAATTTGTAGTGAAGCTCGAGATGGACATCACCTTTAGAGGGAAAAAGGTAAGTGTGAAGGACAGTCCTGAGAAGATGTGGAAGAGATTCATCAAATTTAAGAAAGAAATCAAAAGTATGACCAAGCGTATGGTTGTCTTTGTGATGCAATTCGAGTGAATGAATGCTCATTTGCGCTAGGGTTGTTCCGATACCAATATTTTGGTACAAGTAAGAAAATGTATTTTAATACTTTTTGACACTTTTCAAAATAAAGGGGACCAGAAAAACAATTCATTAGTGGCTTTATTTTAACATAAAATCTTATGATCCATTAAACATATGTTTCGTTTTGCAATCAAAACACTATTTCGGCAATAAAAAACATAGTGAACACACGACACATTTTTTTTTTTTTTTGTGCAAAGTAGGCAAACAAAAGCTCCTAATTTGGCTGCTGACGTATGCAGTAACATATTGAGACATTTCTGGTTGTATTATTTTCTCAAAATTATAAAAGAAAAGCGGTAAAAAAATGGATTATTAACTACTTTTCGCACCAGTCGTGACATCTGGTCAGTATGGTTTAGGTTACGTTTTATGTGGTGATTATCTGTTGGTTTGTCAATGTGTTTTTTGCATCTTTTTTGTATGTTGGGGTTATATGTTTCAGTGCCAGCACTTCCAGGGCGGGCGAAGTGTGGAGTTCTTCCATCAGCAGGGGTATTTAGTCCGGTCATGCCCAGCTGGTAGCATTGGGAGATTCATTCTGCTTTACCTACGCCACGCGGCCTCCTCCCGTGTTTCCAAGCTCTACTTTCGTAATCCTGAATCCTTGTGAGTTTCCACCGCACCGTCTTCCTTTGCCGGCACTACCTCAACATTTGGGTTTGTTATTTTTTACTCTTCCTTTTTTCTTTTTGCATCTCCAGGTGGTTGTGGCACCATAGTTTTTTGTGACTACCTGCCATTCTTGTTATGTGTACAGGAGGAAGGAGACGGTAAAGACATGAGGGACGGCGTATACGCTCTATTTATTTATATATTGTTGAAGGCTCTCCCCTCCGGGTTCCTCGGACCTCCAAGCACTGACATGACAGTTCAGTTTCAGGTTGAAAATATTGTTTTATTCCTCAACAATGTCTCTCAGGTGCTTTTCAGCGATTGTCTTTCTCGGTCTGTCTCTCTCTCGCTCTCGCTCCAGCTCCACCACCTCTCTCCTCCCCAGCTGCTGCCTTTTAACAGAGCGACAGGTGATTAGATAAGCAGGCCCAGGTGGGCCATCTACGCACCTGTCGCTGATCTCGTAGCCGGTCCTGGCACCCCCCTTTTTGCTCCAGGTCCGCAGGCCACACCCCCCACATACATATATATATATATATATATATATATATATATATATATATATATATATATATATATGTGTGTGTGTGTATATATATATATATATATATATATATATATATATATATATATACATACAGTAAATAACAAATAATAATGTTAATAAACTAGAGCATGAAGTGTGACAAATCCAAAAGTGTATGGTGTGCGACTATGTGTGGGAATTAACTGTTGTGAGTTACCGGAAGTGTTGAGCGAGAGGTGGAAGTCCTGGAGGAGAAAGGCAGGCTCAAAGGTCCGTGAGACAGGCAGGTAGTCGGGGGCAATAGAGAGGTGTAAAAGGTCCATGTCCAAGAGGCAGCCAGGGAACCAGAGGGAATACGGGAAAACGAGACACACACTCGTAACGTGAGAACAAAAGCAAGCTGAAGGGAGGATGACAAGGAGGACACAAGACAATTAAACACGACGGGGTATAACACATGGAGAGGGCAAGAGTGCATAGGGCTATATAATCGCTTACTGTACAGGAACAGATGACTACGTTCTCCCCTAGGATAGCAGTTTGCGCCGGCTTAAGAAGGCAGGTCTCATCATCAGCTTCAAGTGTGTTGATTGCAGCTGCTTGCTGCAGCCGGGCTCTTGGAGGCAAGCTCAGCAGAGCGCATGGATAAATGCGCACTAAAGTGCACCCGGGCCATGACATTTGTGTGTATTTTTGTTATTAAAGACTGTCAATTTACTGCTTTGTCGGCGCTTTTTTGTACTCCACCTCCTCTGTGTTTATCACCCTAGACACTATCTACACTTCTGTACTTATTCTCTACATAAGTTTTGGGTGATACACCACAATTTGTCCAATACCATGTAATCACATGTTCATACAATGGTTATAGTTAAAGTTCTCCCGTGTCCAGGGATATTTTTTTTGAATTTATGAAGAATAAAAATGACCAAATATTTTGTGATAGTAAAAAAAAAAGATGTAATCATTGTAGTTATCGTTCAGTGGGGGAAGGATACGGCACAGCGGCAGGGACGTCGTTTAACTCTAGGCATTTGTATTATAAGAAGGAATGAGTCGTGTAACTAATCCAAATATGTGTGGTGAGACAATGTGAGGCGATTATATTTTGAGTGTTACCAGGAAATGTTGGAGGTGCGTGTTGACACAGGTGCGGAAGTCCACAAAAGGCAAGGCAGGCTTGGAGTTCCAGGGACAGGCAGGAGGTCAGGAGCTGGAGCAAGGCGTCAATGTCCGTGTCCAGGCGAGAGGTCCACATCCAGGAAGGCATCCAGGGAACCAGAGGGAATTCTGGGAGATGAGACACATAGCTCAAAACCAGGAAACGGAGGAACGCTGCGGGATGACGACACAGGACACAAGACACACGGGGCGCGCTCAGGGGAGCGCACAGAGGACTGTGTAGCTTGATGAGCTCACACCGTAGGAGCGTAAGAGCAGGACCGTGCCCAGCCCAGTGCATCGAGGAATGCATGACGGCATGCGTGACGGCATGCGTGACGGCATGCGTGACGGCATGCGCTCGCGCCGTAACAGTAGTATCGACTTTGTACGGCGTTGCAGTAGATCTAACCATGGTATTTGTTTACATTCAGGAGCCCTGTTAGCGGTGAGCTATTGTATACTCCTACGGTGTGTAGTGAAGCATATTTAGCTATTCCTCGTCCTGCAGGGATGATACTTGTAAGAAACATTCTTTATATGTCGCCATGGAGGCAGGATTAGTGATTTAGCATTGTTTTAAAGCACCTCAGCCTTTATAACGTCACCTTTATCGTTAGTTTTGAAGCCAAAATACATCCATTCTACCTATTTTGTCTCCACACTGTTTCTGCTTGCAAATACTGCCTAACATGCGCATCTGCTTACATTACAAGCAATGTCACGACGTGACGATGGCGTGCCATCATGACAGAGGAGAAAAAGTACCAGTATTTTTCAGAAGCAGTATTTTACCGTATTGTTCATGAGTACCACGGTCCTTAGAGTACTGGTATGCCGTACAACCCTAGTCTGCACCGTTCTGAATCAGGAAGAGTGGAAAGCACCAGCCAAGGACGTAAAAATAATTTGAAAGTGTCAAACAATTATTCAATGAAAATATGGAAAAGCTGCTGATGACGTGTTTGACAGCCAAGCAGCTTGAAGGAAATGCAGTAGGAAGTTTGTTTTTCTTTTTAACAGGCATTTTACATGTTAAGATTAGGCACCATTGATTTCAATGGGAGAAGTTGATTTGAGATACCAGTGTATTGTGTTAAGACCTCCGTCCCAGAACCAATTAAGCTTTTATGGCGAGGTACCCACAGTGGTTATTATACAGGCCGAATGGTGCATTTGTGAAATATGTCTACATTTAAATTTATTCTATAGGCTTTACCTGGATATATTACCTTCAGCAGAGTGAAGCATCCTGCCCCTTCTTTCTCCTTCTACTTCTATCAAAGCAGTTTCTCAAAATGTTCTCATTTGTACAAAAGGAGCCCTGGGAACAGTTAATAAAAAAAAGTCTATACGTTTTTATTCCCTTTATGTCTTAGGTGCATTATTTTCCCTGTCGATGCACTCTTGTCAGCATACACCCTACAGTGTGTGTGCCACCTATTTGATATGCTGACGATTAGGTTGGGGCCGCAGTGGGTAGTGCTTTTCTCAGATAACAGCAACGGTATGCATGAGGGGAAAACCATCAGGGATGACTTTTCCTAATCCTGAGAGCGAGCAATCATTTCTGTGGCAGTACTTCATAGGGCATGAGGAACGAGGCCGTATGCCGCTGTGTGCAAGGAGACAATAAAGACGTTTGTCTCTTCAACACCGCGGACAGTGACAACGGGGCCAATGTTCATCGGAACTGACTGTGCATAAAGTCGAACACATTTTCCCCTCTCTTGAGCAATATGTCTGTGATTAAGAGTGACAGAGATGTTTCAGAGGACCCTTGAGGGTTTTTTTGTTTGAAGACCTTGAAAAAAAAGTGTTACATCGTTGATTCATGTTTGGTGTGCTTGAAGAAAGTTGAATGTACCTACTAGGGTTGTACCGATACCAATAGCATGTCAAGATACACGTCCAAACAAATCTCACACTTTTTCGGCTTCAAAATAAAATCACTACGCTATACATCGAGTTGAACTACATTGAGAAAATAAAAATGTCTTACATTACAATCATGCTTTGTCAGTGATGTTTTGTAAAGTTACTCTGTGAACCGGTACCATAATGTATATCAATACTTTCTGATAATTTTCCAAATAAAGGGAAGTATGAAAAATGTCAATGTTGGCTATATTTAACAGAAAATCTATCAATACATTAAACATGTGTTTCCTATTGCACTCAAATAACAATTTTTACAAGTTTAAAATATAAATTAAAGGGCAATAAACACATTGGGCTTTTGTTGTTGCACTCAAAGAACAATTCACTATTTTCCATATTACATATTGTCTGCCATAACAGAGTATTAGATTAGAATATAATAAAACGTTTCATTGACATTATATTAAATGCTTTATGATTTATAGTTGCCACTGTTAGTCTGTGCTTTAAGAAAAATATAATTATTAGTACGTACTAAAAAACAAAAATATGGATGAATGTACATAGATAAGGCATATAGATGGTAAAATACATGTTTGTAAAAGATAAAACACAAATTGTAGCAATTTGTTACAAAATTCAGTCATTTCACTTGCATGAGTTGACGCTAATTGGGCGGTCTTAACTTCGCTAATATTTGGAATCAAGCCAAGTAGCTGTGTGTGTTTACGTTAACTTATGAGAGTAACGTATGTGTGTTTACGAGAATGGAAATGTGTTGGCTGAGTGACGTCAGTGAGTGAGTGGGTGAGTAAAGAGAGAGAGCGGTAGCGCGTGCACTGCGCAGTAGAATGATGAACGGGTCCGGTTGTGTCCTGCAAAACTAATAATAAAGCAACCAGATTGTCACGAATCAGCGGCCTCGAAAGCAGAGCTTAGTAGACGCATTGCCGTGTAAAGTGAAGGGTGTTACCCCCAACAAAAACATCGACCTTGAAGGGAACGTCTGCTCTGTGCTCCTCGACTACAGTCTGCACCGGAGTCGAACAGCAGGAAAGGTGTAACAACTACATTTTTACCCATCGCTCTTTATAACTCACTGTGCCGGTCTGAATGCCTATTATTTAAATGATTACCTAAGTTTGAAGCAAATGTGTTACTACTAATCGCCACATTTGTCGAGGCGTGTTTTAAAGCAAAATTTGCAGCGCGGCACCTCCCTGTTTAAAGCGTCACCTTTATTGTTAATTTTGAAGCCCAAATGCCTCCATATAGCACTTCAACACCCTCTTTATTAATCAGTGGAATTGTCGTTTTTTGTAATTCATCCTTTCCAAGTTACTATTACTTGTATAAACTTTGTGTGTACGTTTTGACACACTCAACATCATGCGCCTCCGCTCTGTAGTCACGCCCACACAGTGGGCATTCGGATGAAAGAACGGTACCGATATTTTTCAATGGTAGTATAGTACCATTTCCTATTAATTAGTATTGCCGTACTTTTTTAGTACCGGTATACCGTACAACCCTAGTAACTACAATGAAGCATTCAATCGTACCCGTCAACCAACGGTATATCTGTCAGAGATATAAATATTTTCTCTTGGGTTGGTTGTCAGACATTTTACTCCCGTCATCAAGACATCTGGCTATATTCATCCGTACGATTCCCTTCCGCCATTCTAGTCCCAGCTGTTGTGTCCTTGGGCAAGACACTTTGCCCACCTCCTCCCAGTGCCACCTAAACTGGTATAAATGTGGCTAAAAGATGTAGAAAAAGGGTTTCATTATGAAAAGCACTATATAAATATAATTCACAAATGAATGTTTACATTGTGAAAATCGCAATGTTTTCTTAATGGGGAAAATATTTCAAAGAAGATGAACTAAATTCCACAGTTTATCTGCATTAATAAATGATACAACATTTAGCTAAATTAGGGATTGGCATCTGCATTAAATGTCATATCCTGTTGCAGATTAAACAATGGCTCAGGAAACAATTACTTATGCAGCACTTAGGGCGGACTCAGCCAAACTCCCTCTGAGTATTGTTGCAATTTTCAACAGCAACAAAGCAAATATGTTTGGTAGAAAGCATTCAAATGTAAAGTAAGCCGAACACTTTCAAAATGCACTTGATGCTCATTTACATTGGATATGCCATAGAGGTGTTACTTACTAATAGCAGTAGCGCTTTTACATGGCGATTTAAATACCTCTGCATTTGGTAGGGAAAACTACAACTAAGCTGATTATTCATGGAAAAAGCCACTTCCTAGTTAGAAAACGTACCATAGATGACCAATATTGAGGTGTCATCTTATGTCTTGGAAGTGCAACTGCATTGCAAATGAGACTCAAATGTAATCACAGCACAGTTATCATAGGCAGCTCATTTTTGAATGTGAAAATAATAAATACAACTTTTCAATTAACAGTTATTAAAACACACACACACACACACACACACACACACACACACACACACACACACACACACACACACACACACACATACACACACACACACACACACACACACACACACACACACACACACACCCTAGTACCAAGAAGGTGTACTGTTGAGTACCAGTATCGATTCCTAGGTACAGAGAATTGGAACTGTATTGGTTCAAATGTGAAAGGTACTCATCCCTAATCCTAATGAAGATTAACACAAAATGAGTGAGGAACACGGACAGGAAACATCTTTAGGCCAGCCAACTCTATAAATGTATGATTATACAATGACAACCAACCACAAAGAGAGCGGGAAGAGCAAACTGAACTGGAATTTCTTGCCAGCATAACGGTTAACAAGTGCTGAATATTTTCAATTTCACATGATAAACACAAAAAGTCCTCTCACCTCAAATTCAACCGTCTTATTTTTGAAGACGATGTAGGGTAAAGCTTAAAATGCTTACATTTGCATTGACACGCTCCATTGGTTTAACGTTTATTATTGTCGTCCTAGTTGTTGAAAGGCTTTTACTATGTTACTTCTGTAATTAAAGAATAGACGTTGTTAAATAAAAAAACACAATCTTATTGGTCAATTACTGGTGCTTTGACTGAATCCAATCAAAACGTTATTACATTAAAAGGACCCACAGCGTGTAGTTGACAGAAATGACACTGGCAAGTTCTCTTTAAGTAGGATTTGCTCTTGGAAATGAATCCGGCAGTGATGTCGTAATATCAATTAGCTTTTGAATAATGGGTATAACTTACAGTACTTCAACACCCCATTTCTTTCGCCAGACTCGATATGTCGCCCCCTCTTGGTGTGATGTCATCTACAGAACTGGAGCCCATTTCTTTGCATAAACAGTGTGGATAAAAGCGTGTAAAATTATTATTTTGATCGTTTAATTGCTTTTTTTTGTGGCCGTAATACATGACTATTTGAAAACCGATTAACATTATTATGAACAAAAACTACATTTTAAAATAACAAAATTTAAGAACTTATTGTCCATATATATATATATATATCTTGCTGCAAATTACAATCCTCTCACATGTACAATTTCATCAAGTTTCCATCATTTGTAAATGTATGCAGACTGACCCCTTCTTTAGTTGTATTACTAATACTCTGCATCTGGCAGTCATATTTGCTAATTCTATCAAATGATGTGCAAAAACATTGTGATTTGTGATGAAGATGCTACCAAAGTACATACAACACAATATGAACATCTCTCCAGTCTCCTGTAGGTAGACATCAGCAGGCTAATGCAGGCCCGCCAACATTTTGGAGCTAAAAGTGCGCTTTCCAAAATGTGCTCACACTTGTCAGAAAACAGGTCTAAAATCATTTCTGCGTCTATTTGGGAGGAAAATGTACCTGTATTTAAAGACCCATAATTGTGAAATAAGTGCCAACATTGTAACCATTGGAAGAGCAAAAATGTATGACTTTTCTAAAGATATTGGTCCTTACTTACAGATTCTGCTCTTGGACAAATGGAATTTAGGACCCCTAATGTAGACAAATGTGCTTAAAGGCCTACTGAAATGAGATTTTCTTATTTAAACGGGGATAGCAGGTTCATTCTATGTGTCATACTTGATCATTTTGGGATAGTGCCATATTTTTGCTGAAAGGATTTAGTAGAGAACATTGACGATAAAGTTCGCAACTATTGGTCGCTAATAAAAAAGCCTTGCCTTTACCGGAAGTAACAGACAATGTGTCCGTGACGTCACGGGTTGTAGGGCTCCTCACCTCCTCACATTGTTTACAATCATAGCCAGCAGCAGCTAGAGCTAATTGGACCGAGAAAGCGACAATTTCCCCATTAATTTGAGCGAGGAGGAAAGATTCATGGATGAGGAAATCTAGAGTGAAGGAATAGAAAAGAAAAAAAAAGTAAAAAATAAAAAAGGCGATTGCATTAGGAGCGATTCAGATGTTATTAGACACATTTACTTGGATAATTCTGGAAAATCCCTTATCCGCCTATTGTTTTGCTAGTGTTTTAGTGAGATTATATTGTACCTGAAAGTCGGAGGGGAGTGGCCACGGGTGTGTTGACGCTAGAGTCTCTGAGGGAAGTCCCGGCAGCTGCAGCAGGACGGAAGCTCCGCTGATGTCTCTGGTAAAAGGTGACTTATTACCACAATTTTCTCACCGAAAACTGCCATTCCATGTTCGCTTGACCGCTCTGATCCATAGTAAAGTTTCATCTTTGGGAATTTTAAACAAGGAAACACCGGCTGTGTTTTTGTGGCCAAAGGCTAAAAGCTTCCCACCTCCATCTTTCTACTTTGACTTTTCCATTATTAATTGAACAAATTGCAAAATATTCATCAACACAGATGTCCAGAATACTGTGTAATGATGCGATTAAAGGAGACTACCTACAGCTTGGATCGGGTTGGAAAAAAATGTCCGCTACAACCGGTGACGTCAAACACACGCGTGATCATACGAGTCATCATACCCCGACATTTTCAACACGACACTTTGCGGGAAATTTAAAATTGCAATTTAGTAAACTAAAAAGGCCGTATTGGCATGTGTTGCAATGTTAATATTTCATCAATGATATATAAACTATCAGACTGCGTGGTGGGTAGTAGTGGGTTTCAGTAGGCCTTTAAACTATAACAGCATGAATGCAACACTTTTAAAAAATATTTTAAGATCTCACTGGAAGTCTTTTCAATCGATCAAAAACTAAATGAACCTGAGGTCACCTGGTAACTCCATCCCCGACCCTGTCTCACACCTGTATCTCATATCGATAACCAGACTATTTGTTTGGTGTTACTTGGCATGTTTGCTCTGAGAATGGATGCTCTGGAATTTACTTTAGGATTAATTAACTTGATTTGCTGCCAACTTTCTCTCATATTTTGTTTTGATGGTGTTTTGATTCCAACACACCCTCAACATGACGACATGAAGAACTTGGCCATTTTCCTCATTAAGCTGCATCAGAGTTTATGTTACAAAAAACTAAAGTCACTCTGTTTTCACCCTTGTTAGACAAGAATGAGCACAAGTAGAACACGTTAAAATAAATGTGGGCCAATGAGAGGCTAACCTTCTCAAAAAAGGAATCGTTTGTGTTCATCGTTTTGGATTCATCAACCAGGATTTGGAATTAAGATTACGTTTATGTTTTTGCGGCAAGCATTTCAAGCTGAACGCATACACTTCATTCATACAAGATGTGCTATGGATTTGATTCCAAATCTGTTGTGGTGGTGCATACTGTATATATTGCATATCTTACATTTGCATATTTATGAACATATAATTTGTTTCTCTGATAAAGGCTCTTCAATACATACCATAATATACAATACATAAAGTCTGCGGTACTTGTTGATATCGGAAACTGGACATAATACAATGTAGGGTTTACTGTACTTGGAAAAAAAAATCCTTGTAGCCATTTTCAAGAGAATACATTGGGCCTGGCTTAATGTAATCACTTAAGTGCTCATACGCCTTCCCCTTTTCTTCTGATACAACTCCATATGTTTTTTTCATCCTTGGTGATTGTTGTTCTTGAAGTGAAGTGACTTATATTTATATAGTGCTTTTCTCTAGTGACTCAAAGCGCTTTAAATAGTGAAACCCAATAGCTAAGTTCCATTTAAACCCGTGTGGGTGTCACTGGGAGCAGGTGGGTAAAGTGTCTTGCCCAAGGACACAGCGGCAGTCACTAGGATGGCGGAAGCGGGGATCGAACCTGCAACCCTCAAGTTGCTGGCACGGCCGCTCTACCAATCGAGCTATACCACTCCTCTTGCTTTATGTGATACATGATCATCATACCAATTGTTTTGACCTCAGATTGTTTCTCTGTTGTTTGGGAAATATGTCCCATTTAGAATAAAACCCCTTTAATCAATGAATTCTTCTTTAGGCAGGAGTGCGTTCATACCATTACATATTGATTTAGATACAAAATGCCTATTATTGTGTGTTGTGGTATGAATGTGTGTGGTGCACAAAATCATTTTGGAAGATGAAACCCATCACAGCCACATCTATATTAATCAATCAAACTATTTGTACAGCACTTTTTAAAAACAAAGTGATGGTCATTAAAAAACATTTAAAAATCAGTGCATCCCGCACTCATTATATAATCCCAGCTTGAAACTGTCAGCCCCCCGCCGGCCTCCCCAATACTAAACCCTCTTTTACCTCTACCACACACATGCACACATAAAAAAAAGTCCTCTATGTTGCTGAGCACAGAAGAACCAAATGAAAGAACACTATCTTAAGGACTCGAGTGCACCAGGAGCTGCATAATACCATACCATGCCATACCAACTTTACTTATAAAACCCTTTAAATACAACCACAGTTGAAGAACAAAGGGCTGTACACCACAAAGAAATACAGGCAAAGGACAGACTAAAAAATAACATTTAAAACAGAGGGAAAATACAAACACATTTAAAGTTATGGTCAAAAGTTTACATACACTTGTAAAGAACAAAAAGTCATGGCTGTCTTGAGTTTCCAATCATTTCTACAACTCTTATTTTTTTCATGATAGAGTAATTGAAGCTCATACTTGTTGCTCACGAAAATGAATTTATTATGGGTCTACTGAAAATGTGACCAAATCTGCTGGGTCAAAAGCAGGGGCGTCACTAGACCTAATACTGTACTGGGGCACACCTGGGGCACAAATAATTCATGTGAGCATGCAAAGCGCGCAAGCAATAAAATTTTTTAGCACTTATTTATCCTAAAAATACATAAATAGTGCTTTAAACTACGAAATCATA